>NC_143249.1:15459545-15762575 GCF_984573655.1 Nuphar pumila | reverse complement strand
CATCACCTTGTTCTTGGCTCAAGAAGATTTGTTTGAAGAAAGGCGAACTTGTGCTACAAAAAAATTTTGGTTTTGTATCCTCTCTTATTCCTTTGTCTACTCTTTTTCTTTTCTTTTTATTTTTTTCTCTCTCTCCTCCTATTTATTCCTCTCTTACCCTTGTAAAAGATGGATGACAATGATAAGATCACCATCATTCCTATGAAGCTAAATGATACTAACTATGTAATGTGGGCTTCGATTATGAAGCACCACATTTGGGGAAAAGGTTTATGGGGTATAGTGGATGGTTCCGATTTGGAACCTAAACTATCTCTTACCAAGAAAGAGGGTGATAAAGAGGTTCCTCTAACGGAAGAAGAGAAGAGTAAGGCGTTAGCCACTTATGAAAAGAAATGGAAAGAATGGAGGATAGGGCATGCAAAAATTATGTCATGGCTCATCAATAGCATAAACATTAAAAAATGCTCTAGTCTAGCTAAGTTTGAGCATGCCGATAAGGCTTGGGAATACCTCAAAAACATGTTTTCCCTTAAAGATATTGCACATGTATGCAGTTTACAAGATAAAGTTCGGACAATGACTCAAAAAGATAAAACTATTCGAGAATATTATAATGAGTTGTCCGAACTTTGGGAAGAGTTGGCTCTTCTTGAGCCCAAATGGCATTGTGCCGAAGACATCGAGCTTCGCCAAAAGCAACTCGATATGGAACATTTCTATCAATTTGTGAATGGTTTAAGGCCGGAGTTTGAATCCACCAAATCACCCCTTTTACATCGTGGAAAAATTCCTTCTATTGTTGATACTCTAGAAGAGCTCACTATGGAGGAAAATAGACTTAGAAAAAGTACTCCAAAAGTTGATGATGACTCTGTTTTAGCTGTATCTAGACCGGGGAATCATACTCGTACTTACAAGCCGCCTCATTTTGGAAGGCAAAACGACGACTTTGATAAAAGAAAAGTTATTTGTCATCATTGTCATGAACCGGGGCACTATAGGTCTCAATGTCCAAAGTTAAAAAGAAGAGAAGAAAAAAGAGTTGCATTTGTTGAATCTGAGTCAAAAGATCAAGATGCACCTGTGTCTATGGCTCAACTGATGGAAATCCTTCAACCTCTTCTCAAAGGGGTATCCTCCTCAACCGAAGCCTCAACTGGAGCGACAGTTGTATCTTTCTCCGGTCCAAGTAACTTTTCTTGGCTTTTAGATTCTGGTGCTTCTTTTCATATGACCCAAAATGTTAATAGTCTATCCGAATGTCTTAAAAATAACTCAAGTGTGTCAAAGGTTTTTACAGCCGATGGCGCATCTCTTGAAGTAAAAGGAATAGGATGTTTTGAAAATCTTCAAAAATCCAAAAGATTTTTTATCCCAGAAGTTAGATATATCCCTAAACTTAATTTGAATCTCTTATCTGTCTCGCAAATATCTAATTATGAATGTAATATCTCCTTCTCTTCTTATGGTTGTTGGGTACAGGATCGCCAGTCAGGGAAGCTGATTGGGGAAGGCCATAGAGAAGGAGGACTTTATTACATGGACTTTTTGGAATTACCCAAGAATGCATTTTGTTATAATATTCAGAAATTAGAATTGGATTTATGGCACAAAAGGCTTGGCCATCCTCATATGTCTAAAATTCAATATTTTCCAAGTTTGGAAAAAATTTGTAATTCTGAAAATTTTTCTTGTAAAGACTGCATTCTTGGCAAAATGAAAAGGTTACCATTTCTTAGTAGAACTTTTTTTTCCTCACGACCACTTGAGTTAATACATTCGGATATTTGGGGCCCCGCACCAGTTATTTCCAAAGGTGGTTATACATATTATGTCATTTTTGTTGATGACTTTTCTAGACATACTTGGATTTATTTTCTTAAACATAAATCTGATGTCTTTGCTAACTTCCAAATATTTCATAAAATTGTTAAAAATAAGTTTCAAAATGATATTTTTGTTTTTCGCACTGATTCAGGGGGAGAATTTATGTCCAACGAATTCAAAGACTATTTCAATTTACATGGTATTACACATCAAAGATCATGTCCACACACTCCACAACAGAATGGCCTAGCCGAACGCAAACATCGGCACATTATGGAAACTACTAGGACATTGCTAATTGCAAATCAAGTTCCAAAAAGTTTTTGGGCTGAAGCGGTCCTAACTGCCACCTACCTCATTAATAGGATGCCATTTTCCTCATTAAAGAATACAACTCCAATAGAAAAGCTTGTTAATTTAACTCCAGATTATTCTAGATTAAGAGTATTTGGATGCAAATGTTTTGTTTTCACCAACAGAAATGACAAACTCTCTCCTCGTGCAATCCCATGTGCCTTTTTAGAATATGCTGATAATCAAAAAGGTGTTTCGATTTTCAAAATGACAAATTATATGTGTCAAGAAATGTATCTTTTTTGGAAAAAAGAAAGCTTCTTTGAATTTGAAAAATCCAAGGATGTCACTGAATACTCGTTTTTAATTGATCCAACTTCAAAATCCAATGAATGTGATGTTGGATGTGACCTTGACAATGATCAAAGTCCTATTGTTGTTGAAAATGATGATAATGAAGAGCAAATCCATAGGGATGTTAGTCTACAATATTCAAGACGTAGAGAGCAAAATCTTCCATGTGCATTACAAAAATACTCTGAAGTCTCACCTAGAAGAACGTCTAGAATCTCTAAACCTCCAGAAAAATTTGTGTCTTATGAATCTTTTTCACCCACGTATAGGGCCGCCATTACATTAATACAATCATATGTTGAACCATCATCCTATTCTCAAGCCAAAAATCATATAGAATGGATAGAAGCCATGAAAATAGAATTGGATGCACTAGAAAAGGCCAATACTTGGACGATACAAGATATCCCTCCGGGTAAGAAACCTATAGGTTGTAGGTGGATATACAAAGTCAAAACCAAAAGTGATGGGACTCTGGAAAGATATAAGGCCCGTTTAGTAGCAAAAGGATATGCCAAAGAGTATGGCATCGATTATGAAGAAACATTTGCTCCTGTGGCCCGTATGACCACTGTTAGAACTTTAATAGCCTTGGCTTCCATTAGAACATGGCCTATCTTTCAATTAGATGTCAAAAATGCTTTCCTGAATGGGAATCTCGTTGAAGAAGTATACATGGAAGCCCCACCTGGTATTAGTATCCCTAAGGGTAAAGCTCTTTGTCTAGAAAAAGCCCTTTATGGTCTTAAACAGGCTCCAAAAGCCTGGTATGACCGATTTAGTCATGTTATGTTTGATATTGGTTTTCAACCTTGTTTAACTGACACTGCTTTGTTTGTTAAGAAATCTGATGCAGGCATCATTATTCTTCTTCTCTATGTGGACGATATGATCATCACCGGAGGCGACAAACAGAGAGTTGCAAATATCAAATCTCTTCTTAAAACTCACTTTGAAATGACTGACTTAAGTTTATTAAGATATTTTTTAGGCATTGAAGTTGCTTATTCCCCTCGGGGGTATTTGATATCTCAATCTAAATTTTCTCTTGATATCGTTTTCAGGTCTGGAATTACAGATGATAAGAAAGTAGACACTCCAGAAGTTGTCAATGTTAAAATGAAAATTGATGATGGAGAACTTCTTGATGATCCTACTCCTTATAGACAGCTTGTTGGAGCTCTTTCTTATCTTTCCATTACTAGGCCAGATATAACTCATGCGGTTCATACAGTCAGTCAGTTTCAGCATGCTCCCACCTCCGTGCACATGGGAGCGATTTTGCGTATTATTTGATACTTAAAATCCTCTCTTTCACGAGGACTCTTCTTGTCTGCTTCATCTTTATTAAATTTAATTGCATATACTGATGCTGACTGGGGAGGTGATCCCAATAATAGACACTCAACTACTGGTTTTTGTGTATTTTTAAGTGAAACCTTAATTTCGTGGAGGTGCAAGAAGCAGCAGAAAGTCTCTCTTTCCTCCACCGAAGCTGAATACAGAGTCATGGCAACCACCACTATGGAGGTTGTTTGGCTCAGACGATTGCTAGCGGATATGGGAGCTAAAGCAACACAAGCTTCAAAGATGTGCTGTGACAACAAAAGTGCGATCTACATTGCAAGCAACCGGACATTCCATGAGCGCACTAAACACATTGAGATGGACTGTCACTATGTCAGAGAGGAATACTTACATGGAACCATTGATCTGCCATATGTTACATCAGAATATCAATTAACAGACTTCTTCACCAAGCCTCTCGCTGCTTCCAGATTTCACTTTCTCTTAGACAAACTTTCGCTCATTGTACCGTAAGTTTGAGGGGGAGTGTTAAAATGTAAACTGTAATATATATATATATATATATATATATATATATTATTTAATATTATTATATTTTCTTTTATTATTTTCTTTTTCTATTTTTTTTATTTTCTTTTTTAGCATCTAGTTCAATAGAAACTAGATATTTGATCCAGTCAAGTTCCTGTTGGAACTTGACTGTGCAAATAGCTGTTGGACTGTAGTCCAACAGCTATAATAAATGTTGTTGAACTATAGTCCAAAGCTATAATAATAAATGTTGTTGGACTGTAGTCCAACAGCTATATTAAGAGACGTTGGAATCCAACGTCTCTTTTGGAGAGCTCAAAATGAGCTCTCCTCTCTCTTCCACTTTTTTGTATATATAGGGGTGAACCCCTTCAATGTAAACGACTATGCTTCTTAAGCATTTTGTTCATGAATAAAGTATTATTTATTTTTCAAGTGTTCTTCCTTTTATACCCTTTCAGGGTCATGCTTGTAGTGTCTCCAATACACACTTGTTTGTGAGTTATTTGTGCATTTGTTGAAGACCACCATTTCATTACATAAGAGAGTGAATCTGATTTTTTTTTTTGGTTTATTGCAGCAGTATTAGTATCAAATATCTCTCATACCTTGTTAGTATTATTCATTATAGGTGAAGCTTCGAAATTTGATTCGAAAAATGCGACTATTGGGGAATATAAGGCATTTGCAAATCCCTTCTCGTATGGTTCTTCTGTGAGATTGAATGAAACAAACTATGTCAGGTGGTCCAGAACTTTTATGATGTCGGTATCTGGACATCGTAGAAAACATATTTTGTTGGAAACTGAACCAAATGAAAAAGTGGGAAAATATATTACTTGGGACGAAGATAATGACATTGTTATGTCATGGATCATGAATAGTGTCGAACCTCATATTGCAGATGGTCTAATTTACTATAATACAACCAAACAAATGTGGGACAATCTTCGAGATACATACTCACAAGAGACTAATGTGAGTCGTATCCTGCAAGTCGAACAGGAGATATATAATTTGCAGCAGGGAGATCAGACCTTGGCCTAGTACTATGCCTCCGTCAAAGCAGCGTTTGAAAGACTCAATGCTCACATGCCTCTTTGTTGTTCGAAGCAAAAGGATCATCAAGAACAGACTATGGTTGCTCGGTTTCTCATAGGTTTATCTTCAAAATTCTCTGTTGCAAAAGTCCAAATGTTGATTGGATCCGATGTACCTACTATTGTTGATGCATACAATCGTTTGAGTAGACTTGTGATTTCTCTTCCACAATCTCATCCTATGTCCCAGTCATCTGCTCTAGTTGTCCCATCTGGTTATGGACGTGGAAATATTCAGAATATTAGAGGACGAGGTCGTGGAAGAGGTATGGGAGGCAGAGGCAAACTTCAATGTACTTTCTGTGTAAAATCTGGACATTTAGAAGATCGTTGCTGGGATAAGCATAGACGGCCAACCTCTTCTGCATCAAAGCCTAATGTTCCAAAAGCTAATGTTACAACACTAGAGGTAGCAAATGCAAATGATAATTCTTCTGCAAGTGACAGTATCACTCTTAGTCGAGCAGAATATGATGAGCTGATAGCTCGTTGTCCTTCAAGCTCCTCTTCTCCTGTAGCTGGTGTGACCTACTCAACAGGGAATCATCTTCATCTAAATGATAGTAAGTGGATTATTGACTCTGGTGTATCTAGACATCTGTGTGGAAATTCGCTTTTCTTTTCAGATCTAAAGGATATTATTGTTCATCGAGAAATCTCATTAGCAGATAGGAGTTCCTCACCAGTTGTTGGTCAGAGAAATATTTCTATATATTCTTCCTTGCAGTTGAAAAATGTTCTTCATGCTCCCTCATTTCCTCAAAGTTTACTCTCTCTGAGTTGTCTTACCAAAGCACTAAACTGTAGAGTGATATTTGACCCGGTGGGTTGTCATTTTCAGGATTTGCTGACGGGGAAGAAGATTGGTGGAGGCTATGAAGAAAATGGAGTCTACTACCTACATCATCCGGTGGGCAATGTTTATGCTGCAGTAGATCACTCATCTAGTCTTGTTCAATGACATTGTCGTCTTGGTCATCCTTCATTGTCAAAGCTTCGTTATGTCTTTCCTCAAATTTCGTCTACTACGTCATTTCAGTGTGAAGCATGTTAGTTAGGCAAGCATCATCGGAGTTCGTTCCCTTCTAGTCAGAGTCAGTCCAATCATAAGGGCTTTGAACTTTTTCATGCAGATGTATGGGGTCCTAGTAAGATTCCTATCAAGACTCAGTGTCGATATTATCTTGTTATTGTTGATGATTTTTCTAAGTTGTCTTGGGTGTTCTTAATAAAAGAAAGATCTGAAGTTCTCAGTATTATCAAATCATTAATTCTTGAAATAAAAACTCAGTTTGAATTTGTTGTCAAGATTGTTCACACTGATAATGCTCTTGAGTTCAAAACCAAAGCCTGGTTGCAATTTTATCAAGACAATGACATTCAACCCCAAACCACTTGTGCCTATTCTTCTCAACAAAATGGTGTGGCTGAGCGAAAACACAGGCACCTCCTTGATGTAGCACGTATCCTTATCATTCAATCCATTGTTCCTGCTTTATATTGGGGTGATGCGGTTATCACTACTTGTTATCTTATCAACCGCATGCCTTCATATTCCGTGGAAGATCAAATTCCGCTACATATCCTAAATCCTAATGCTCCACTTTTCTCTTTCTCATCCAAAGTATTTGGGTGTGTTTGCTTTGTGCACAAACTTGGACCTGACCGTGATAAATTAGTTGCTCAAGCAACAAAATGCATGTTTATAAGTTATCCAAAAAAATCAAAAGGGGTATCGATGTTATGATCCGATTTCTCGGCAAAAGTATGTCAGTGCGGATGTATCTTTCTTGGAGTCCATTCCATATTATTCTAGTACTGGTACTCAGATGCAAGTTGATCCAGATGATTCTTTTCCACTTCCTGTACCTTCTTTTCTTTTGGAATTTGTGCTCCAATTACTGGACCAAACTCTATCTTCTTCACGGTTTCATAATCCTCCGTTGGTTCTGTATGGCATATTGCATCTCGTATTTTAGCATATTATTCACTCCACATCGTGGTGGTCTCATTGGCATTATCCGCTCCTTTCCATAGCATTGCATAATATTCATAACATCATACCTACAACATCATCGGTGGACTGCATTCTCTCTTTCATTTTGCATCTTCATTTGCATCTAATTCACTGAAATACTACTGTAAATTCTTTGTAATTGAGCATTGGTATATTCATCTGCGTTTACTTTTGCATCTGATCACCCTCAATCCCCATTATAATTCTTCATCTAGTGCTGCATCGTCCAAGCTAGCTGTACAGATTTAATCGGTAACATCACAGTTTCTACTGTGGTCTATTCATCCCATGGCATATCTGATCCCTTTTGCATAGTCACCAGCATTAGCGTCTGCTAATCTTGCATCTGCAATTATTTTAGCCTCAATCATATATCAATTATAGGTTTGCATTTAGATACATACCTGCATTTGCCGTGGCTTGGACTATCTCATATAGTTCTTTAGAGGCAGCACTCAGGAATGTCTCTCTCAAGCCAACAGATTTTAGGGAGGGCCTGATACCTGTACAGATCGATTATGGGATTCATACAGACATGAAGCTTTCACTTCATTTCCTACACAAAGTGGCACATTTAAGCCTGCCAATCCTGTTCATGGCACAGGCAATGTAGCATATGGCATGTACCCTCTTCAGGCTATCAACTCTAATGTTGTTGGGTCATCACTGGGTGGGGCAGGCCCCAGTGTTCCATCAGTGGTAATGTTGTACCCTTATGAGCATAATATAGGCTATGCTCAATTGCAGGAGCAGCTTGAGTTTGGCTCCTTAGGCCCAATCCATTTTGGCAGCTTAAATGTGGCAACGCAGATTTGTGATGGAGGTGTGGTACCAGGTTTGTATGAGCAGCGCCATGACCTGTTCAAGGGTGGCTCGCCTGCTCAGTCATCTCCAGACCAGCCTTCTTCACCCCAACTCCAGAGGGGGATTTGATTATTTTACCAGATCGACAGCCCAGAGGAATTACTCACTGAAAGGAGAGGATTTCCCACCTTTGGAGTTCCCTCCCCAGGGAGGAGCTGGTGGTGGGAACAACTCTAATGGCAGAGCTTCCCATTACCAGACCTTCCTTTTCACCTCCCCTCACTTATAAAGGAGACTTTGTCTATTTGCTCTAGTGGCTATCTGATTATTCTTTACCGTAGAGTGACGAAGGATATGGAGTTCCTCTAACTATCATCAAAAGTATCTCTGAACAGGAGATAGTGAGGACCTTGTCAGTATGGAATAGAAATAGGAAGAGAAGGAGGAAGGCTATGTTGGCGTTAGAGATCCCACCTCTAGCAGGGTCTGTGTTACTAGGGCTAATTAGGAATTGTCAATGATGAAGTTTTCACATGTATCATTAGGTCTATCCTCAGATTATCAAGGAATCTCAGTGTATGTGACATCTCTAGTAGAAGGTAAGTTGAAGCTTCCCCCTATAGACACACTGAATATTGTGACATCGTCAACATCATTGAATGCCTCATATTGTTACATATTGCATTATGTTTCACTTTCAATGCAGCATCATTACATCATGTTTTACATCAGCTGGGTATCATCCACCCTGTTCCTTGCTCCCGATTTTCATAATATAGGTCTGCAATTTTGTTCCTTTTTATGCTTCTAGCTGTAGCTGGCTAGATCCAATTCCATCAGCCTTGCGTCATCATGCCACACAGTCTAACATGAATATTGCACACAACACCTGCATTTTTATTTCTTGTGTTCACTGTGCATCCATTTCCTGTACATTACTACCTCATTTCTTCACAGTATTCTTCACCACAGGTGAATCAATAAAGTTCACCAGCAGCCACCTAATAATCAGTTTAGCATCTGTAGGTACAGATTTTATTTCTGCTATGCTGTGATATCATTTGCAATAACCTCAGTGTGTACATGAAGGCTCCCTTGAAGATTGTCTGCCATTAATGTCTGATGAATTTGACAGGCCTCAATCCACTGAAGTCTTGCTGAAATCGATTTGCCTATGCAAATCTCTTTGCATTTATCCATGCCTTATCCAATTCAAAATCAGGTTTCTGATTGGCTGTGAAACTCATGCTCTGCTGAGTTGAAATTGAACTTTGGTCTGCTAAAGAATTCACCCATTGCACCTTCACCAGCATCTGCACCTTTGCACTTGCATTCTATTAAATACATTTCACTTCCCATGTTGCATTGCATTGTATATTAGCATATGCATTCATCTCTTCCCCTGCATATTAGTGTTCTCATTGCATTTTCACAGCAAACTCAGTTTATACATATGCAAATCCAGTTAGCATGCCCTATGCATTCTTCATCTGCAAATACATACGCAGTTCCTCATATGCATTGCAATTTTGTCATATACATCGCATTTGCAGGAATACATGCATTTTTTTTCTTCCTTTTAACAGCCTATGCATTTTCCATTCTAACAGCATATGCATCTTCACAAATGCATATGCATTTCTCCGTTAGCATAAGCATTGCACTTAGGCAAATGTATATGCATTTCTTCATTGGCATAAGCATTGCACTTAGGCAAATGTATATGTCTTTCTTCATTAGCATAAGCATTGCACTTAGGCAAATGCATATGCATTTCTTCATTAGCATAAGCATTGCACTTAGGCAAATGCATCTCATTCATGCATAGGCATTGCATCTTCACATATGCATATGCATTTCCATTACAACATAGGCATATGCTAGTTTTAACATAGCATCTTCAATTTCTTCATATATTTTGCATTCCTGTTGCCTTGTGCTATCTTGTGTTTGCAAGGAAGCCTGGGAGATCATGATTTCTTTTTTTAGATTAGAGAATTTCAATATTTAATTTCAATTTAAGATTGTAATAATTTCATATCAATGAGAATTTCTACTTTTCTGTATAGAATAGAATATTTGAGCATGTAGTTCTCATAGTTGCTTGTGGTATTTCATTTTATTTTATTCTTCAAAAAGCACTATAGAAAAACAATCAATGGCACGTGCACCATTCTAATAGGAGGTAAATAACCCTAAGTAAATTATTCACATTTATGGCTATAGTCAAAATGCGAACAATACTTAGGATTTTTATCTTTTATAGAAGAAAATTTGACCTACACTTTAGGGTCTTTCTAAAAAACATCATACTTTCAAAAATACATTTTCTTCTTTTATCAGAATTAAAAGTAAAGATTAAATCAAGATATATTTGTGGCCATAGTCATTAATATATGAAAATTTAATCTTGCTCTAATTCTATAAAAGCACAAAAATTTATTTTATTCTTTTTTGGAATTTAAGTGAAGATTAAATTAAAATATATTTGTAACCATAGTCATGAGCATATTAAAATTTAATCTTATTTCAATTCTATTAAAGAATGAAATTTGCTTCTAAAATTCCAATTTTAAAAAAATTCTTTCAATGCATTCATCATTTAAGATAGAAGTGCATCATTATTTGCCATTTTTCAAATTATTTCAAGACATTTTCAAAATTCCAAGTGATTCTTGAAATGAATTTTCAAAAATACAGTTTTTTATTTCTAAAATTCAAAGTCAATTTTCAACTTTCATTTACAAATTCAGATTCACCTCTTTTATTTCCAATTTCATTTAGTTTTAAAATTTGTTTCAAAATTCCAAATTTGATTTTCTAAAACTTCCCATTTTTAAGTTCTTACTTTTAACTTAGAATTTTATTTCAATTTCAGATATTAAGTTCAAAATTCTTTTCAAATTCTAGACTCTGTTTTTAAGTTCAATTCTGATTTCAAACATCAAATCAAATTTCAGAATTAATTCAAAATCTCAATTTCAAATCAAAAATTGATTTCAAGTTCCATCTCAATATCAAACTTTCAAAATTCAAACTTTTTTCTCTAATTTCAAATTTCATTTTCAAAATTCAAAAGTTCAGGTTCAAATCTCAACTAAATTCTCATTTCAACTTTTAAATTTCAATTCGGTTTCAATTTACAAGTTCATTTTCTTCAAAACTCAATCTTCCAGAATTTCAAATTTTCAATTCTAAATTCAAGTTCAAATTTCAATTCTGATTTCAAGGTCTCAAAATCGATTTCTAAGTTTAAATTCTCAATTCAAAATCAATTCAACTTCAATTTTCAATCAATTTCATATTTCAAAGTTCCCAATTTTGAATCCAATTTCAAAATCTTCAATTTCAAGCCTTCAATCCAAGTCCATTTCAACCTTGCAAAAATCAATTTTTGAACTTCAAAGTCATTTCTAAAAAGATATTTTCAAATCCATTTTCAAAATCACTTGGAAAAATCCAAATTTCTGAAACATTTCCAAGAAAAGCATACACATTTCTCAAAGATCAAAAATCATAGCACAAGCTCGATTCCATGTGCATTTAGGATTTTCAGAATAATCTCTCAGTCAAATTTAGGCAAAGCAAAGGCATGAATTTGATCATTGGTTCGATTACCTCTGGCAAAGGCGCCAGGAGAGACGAGTTGAACCTCGTACCGACGAGCGAATCTCGTCTCTCCATTTTCCCGCAAAATTTCAAAACGGAGGCAAGTAATTTCGAAACATCTTTTTCAAAAGGTCAAGTGAGACCTTGCAAAGAGTTTCTCTTCTCTCTTTCTTTTTCCCCTAAAAAGGAAAAGATAAAGGAAAAGAGAAAAAATTTTGCAACGATCACAGGCCCCCCAACGTACTTTGAGAAGTACGAAAATAAAAAAGAATAAAATAACAACAAACAACAACAACGCCTTTATCCCAAAACAATTGGGGTCGACGATATGAACCAACAAAGAAAATCATTTTGGGTCTTCCACATGAATCCTTCTCCTCCAATCATTTCTATCCAATGCCATGTCCTCGGTGAGGTTCAAAGCATTCATATCCTTTCCTATCATCTTCATCCAAGTCTTCCTAGGCCTACCCCGACCTCTTTTAACTAATATATTTTCCCATTTCTCCATTCTTCTAACTGGAGCATCATTAGGCCTTCGCCGAATATGTCCAAACCATCGTAAACTATTCTCTCTCATCTTATTTTCAATGGGTGCAACGCCTACCTTCTTACGTATCTCCTTGTTCTGAATCTTATCTTTTATTGTATTTTCACACATCCATCTAAGTATACGCATCTCAGCTACACTCATTTTTTGAATACGATGTCTCTTGGCAGCCCAACATTCCGTACCATATAGTAAAGCGGGCCTAATAGTCATCCTATAAAACTTTCCCTTCAACTGCAATGGCATTCTACGATCGCACAACACTCTAGTTGCACTTTTCCATTTCATCCACCCAACCTTTATCCTATGATTTACATCTCCATCAATTTCTCCATACTTTTGAATGATAGATCCCAAATATTTGAAACAATCATCCACCGGTATTTCTTGCTCACCAAGCTTCACTACACTCTCATCACTACTTCGTTGCTTACTAAACCGACATTCCATATATTCTGTCTTGCTCTTACTCAACTTAAAACCTCTTGCTTCCAATGTTTGTCTCCATAATTCTAACTTAGCATTAACCTCAGCTCTAGACTCATCAATCAAAACAATATCATCAGCAAACAACATACACCACGGCACATTTCCTTGAATTGATCTCGTAAGCTCATCCATCACTATAGCAAATAGGAAAGGGCTTAAAGCAGATCCTTGATGTAACCCAACTGTTATAGGAAAATTAGTTGTCACCCCTCCACAAGTGCAGACATTGGTTACTACTCCTTCATACATATCTTTAATTATACTAATGTACTTGAGAGAAACACCTTTCTTCATCATTGTCCACCAGAGAACGTCCCTAGGTACTCTATCGTATGCCTTCTCTAAATCAATAAAAAACATATGCAAATCTTTGTTCCTCTCTCTATTTCTCTCAATAAGTTGTCTAAGAAGATGTATAGCTTCCATAGTTGATCTTCCAGCCATAAAACCAAATTGATTCTCCGATATCATGACAACCTTCCTCAACCTAGACTCAATCACCCTCTCCCAAAGTTTCATAGTATGACTCATGAGTTTTATACCACGATAGTTTGTGCAATCTTGTATATCACCCTTATTTTTATATAGAGGCACCAAAGTACTCTTCCTTCACTCATTAGGCATCTTATTTGTCCGCCAAATCTTGTTAAAAAGATTTGTCAACCATTCTAAACATTTCTCTCCCAAGCATTTCCAAGCCTCGATAGGTATACCATCTAGGCCAACTGCCCTTCTTGATTTTATTTTCTTCAAAGCCTCTGCAGTTTCTTTCTTTTGAATCTTGCGCATGAAGTCACGATTCATCTCATGAAAAGGAATGGACAAGTCTCCAAGATTCTGAGCATGACTTCCATTAAATAGCTTATCAAAATAATCTTTTCATCTCTCCTTAATCTCCTCATCTTTGACTACAACCCTTTGTGTTTCATCTTTGATACATCTAATCATACCCAAATCCCTCGATTTTCTATCTCTCATCTTTGCAAGCCTATAAATATCCTTCTCGCCCTCTTTGGTATCCAACTTGTCATAAACCTCCTTATATACCTTATCCCTTGCGTTTCGAACTACTTTTTTAGCTTCCTTCTTTGCTATCATATACTTCTCCAAATTCTCATTATCATGACTCTTACTTAGATTTCTATAATACTCTATTTTAACCTTAATAGCTAATTTGACATCCTCGTTTCACCATGATGTATCCTTACCTAGCAGTGCACTGCATTTAGACTCACCCAATACCTCCTTAGCCACCTTTCCCATGCCACCCGCTATCTTATTTCACATTGAGTCTGAATCCTCCTCAAGACACCAATCAACTTCCTTAACTACTTGCTCTACAAACATTCTTTGTTTAGCTCCTTTCAGTGCCCACCACTTAATTCTAGGATCTATCCTATGTTTATCCTTTTTGCGGCATTGTCTAATTCTAAGATCTAAAATTAAGACTCTATGTTGTGTAGCTACACTTTCTCCCGATATAACCTTACAATCGATGCAACAACTCCTATCTCTCTTTCTAAGTAGGAAAAAATCTATCTAACTCGTATTAACCCCACTTTTAAATGTTACTAGGTGGGACTCTCTCTTCCTAAACCAAGTGTTTGCTAAGATCATATCATAGGACAAACCAAAATCTAAAATCCTTTCTCCACTTTCGTTTCTTTTTTCTATACCATAGCCTCCATAGATACTCTCAAATTCATCCCTACTAATGCCTACATGTCCATTAAGGTTACCGCCGATGAAAAGCTTTTCACCATAAGATATCCCTTGTACTACTCCATCTAAATCTTCCCAAAATTGATGCTTAATGGAATCATCTAAACCTACTTGAGATGCATAAAGACTAATAATATTAATAATATCCGTACCTAATACTAATTTAATAAGTAAAAACCTATCACTCTTCCTACGGACCTCAACTACATTATCTATAAACTCACGACTCATAACAATCCCTACTCCATTCCTATTTCTATTTATTCTTGTATACCAAATCTTATATCCCCGAGGTTCTATCACTTTTGCCTTCTCACCTACCCATTTGGTCTCTTGTAGACATAAAATATCAATCTTTCTCCTACACATAACGTCTACTAACTCTATCAACTTACCAGTTAAAGACCCTATGTTCCAAGTGGCTAACCTAATTTTATGGTCTTGGACTAACTTCTTTAGTCTCACCCGTCCAACAAAGTGAGGGAACCCTTGCCTATTTGACACCACACCCGGGCGCCGGTGTGACGCGTCGCTTCTGGGTGACGACCTAGCAACCTTTGCCCATTTATCACTGCCTCCGGGCTTATAGAGTACAACGCGTCGCTTAGTAGGGAACGCCCCAACGAAATTCTCATATTGGTTCATATTCATAGGGTATGACTAAGTTTTTATGCTGGCTGTCACTGGCCGACCGCAACCCTCCTCCTTTATCCGGGCTTGGAACCGGCAGTGTATAACTAAACAGTTATACACAGGCAGAGTTAACATAAATCCTATTAATAAACCCTTGAACTAACCGCTGCGGGATGTTTGCCATGGGCTGTTTACTACGCTTACAACCATATTCGTTAGATAGAATATGTGTAAAATTAAGTGAAATGACTAAACTACCCCTACGGCTAATAATAGAGAAATATATATTTTATATATATAATTAGGAAGATACTTATATATATGTATCATCCTTTATATATATAAAATATATATATGATTACAATGATTGAAGAATACATTTTAACACCAATTACCAACCTTAGGCTTTCTAATTTTTTCATGAATAATGTTCTTTCTCGATCTTTGTTATTTCCGTTGGAACCCTTGTTGGATATTTACTTAATCTGTTCACTTGGTGGATAACTAGCACATCTTTTTTGTAGACCTGATGTAACACATTTCAGATAATTACAACCATTAGGTTATTGTCAGTAATTAATTTTTCATGATGTTTGGTCATGTCCAACTGTTAATAACTAATATACTATTAAAAACCTGTGTTGGTGGGAAGTCACTTGTTTGATTACTTGAGAGTTGAGACCGTATTCAGTACGAACAACATGCACTATGGCAGCTGTATAAAGGAGTTAGCCATCTTAGTGCATTCATATAAATGTTTTTGGTTTAAAGAACTGGAAAACCAGTTTTCTCATGTTGACCGAAAATTAAACAATTAGATATCCTATAATGTAACTTGTGGACCTTAATGGTATTCGTTTTAAGTTACTATACTCCTTTAACATAATGATATCATATAAAATTGATAAACATGTAATAATGCATCTTACAGTATTAGAAGAAATAAAAAGATAATCTGGTTTTCAAGCATTTTTTTTAGTGAAGCGGGAGACAGTTTGTTGCCATTACTTGATGGGATTGAAGATGTTGGTTTGGTATTAGAGATGATAAAAATATTTACATTGCTCCAAATAAATGAAACGACAGTACTGGGTGATAAATTCTCAGTCTGGTTTCTTTTCAATGGTGTAGTTTCTTCTTCGAGAAAAGTCAGGGACAAACATCATCTGCTCTCTCTAGTGCTACATGAAAATCCGATGCACTAATATTCTGGAGCCTGGTTTATGAAGGGCTTTTATTATGATGATTATTCGTATTACTCTACCTTACAGCATGAAGTCCCTTAAGTAGATGCACTGCTCATTTGGTTTCCTAATTTTTTCGCTCCAGTTCTAGACCAAAAAGCTACTTTAGATATTCTTTGTAGCCTCTGTCATCTTTTATGTGCCAGGATTTCATGGATAAAATATTTTATACATTTGCATAACCAGGTTCTGGTTTGGTAAAGAAGAAAGGGTTTAAAGGATCATTTGCTGATGCAGGCTCTTCTGCTAAGGTTTGCCCATTTGCTTTCATACATTTTGAATCATGCCAACTTCTAATTTGAAATTATACATCATATCTGTATTCACTGATTTATATCATCATTTTCCTATTCTATAACTTTTAAATTAAGTGTTTTTTTTATGTTTCATAGACCTTTGCTGTTTTGTCGGGGGTGCACAGTCTTGTTGTCTGCATTTTAAAAAGATTGCGAGGCAAAGATGATGGTTTGTTATACTTATTCTTTGAAGGATTTATTGTTCTGGCTTTCAGGATGTTTATGATGTGTGCCTTTTGGTTTGCAGTGATTAATGCAGGTGTTGCAGGATGTGTAACTGGGATTGCTTTAAGCTTTCCAGGTATGCTGGACCTCATAAACCCTTTACACATATTGATTGAGAAATCACATGGAAAATTGTGTATATAACTGCAAGTTAGAAACCGTAGAAATGTTAGACAAACATTTGCATGTTTTCTTACATTTACCAAATCAGTGTTTTGGAGTACCATAGAAACACAATGGCAGTTATTGCACGGATGAAAACTTTTTTTGGATAACTTGCATATGATTGTCTCTCAATTGTCCATTTCTTGAATGCCATGCTCCTTAATATGTGCATTTGATCCTTTTGATGTTGTCAGAGCATCTGTAGAATTAAATGAGTATTTATTGGAAGAAAGTACTGATGAAAAGAGGAAAAATAAGAGAGGGAAACCAGGAATAAAAGATACCTGAAATCCTGCCATCATATTGATTTTCTGTTTGTAAGAGAGTTGGAAAGGCTTGAGACTAGATATGACCCCTGCCAACATCAAGTCTGAACATTAGCATCTATGTCGTATAGGGAATTTTGCTATTGTTTGCTTTGCCGTGAATAAAAATGACTAAGTTTGAAACCTAGAGGACACGTACCTAAGAGTGACCGTTATTGGTATGGGTACAACACCAGCATGGGAGCTTGAAGTAACTGTTATGAATGGATATTATGTTGCTAAAAGCTGCAAACATTAGCGAGTCCAAATCATTGAAAAGAGAGAGTAAGGAGCGAAGTGGTCAAGCAGGAAATATTGGTTAATTATAGTAAGACTTGGAATTCAAAGAAGCTGTTGAAACTGTTTAACCCACCCAGTTCAATTCATAAGTTCAGGTCCGGATGGATGAACGGGAGTTGCTACTTACCTTTCAAACATCTATGAAATTTTTTTGAATCTCTCTCTATTGCCTTAAAAAAATCTAAGGATTTTGGCTTTCAAATATTAATCCTCTCTGAAAACTCGTAGCATCTTCCTTCCCCATCCCATTCACGCATACACAGAAAATAGGGAGAAACTTTTAAGAAAAACTAGAAAATCTCAGAAAAAATCATGCCTCTTTTCTTCAACTTGTTGAACTACTTCTTGAGCCAGACCTTTTCAGAAAAGGTTCCAACTATTTTTAGCATGGTTACTACTTGAGCAGCAATCCTTCTGTTTATTAGTGGTACCTGCTGAGGCTGAGCAGCCTAGTTCTTTAGTCGGCTAAGCTCATTAATGCTTCTAGCTACTCCTAGAAGATTGGAACCATTTGCATGGAGTTCTATCATGGTAACCAACAGCCATAAGTGACCAAAGATTACATGATGTTGTACTGACACTTTATTAAGTGACACTAAATGCCTTATTCTTAGAATAAAAAGTCAAACTTTGCATGGATTGCAAAGCAATTTGAACTATGTGACTTGCAGCATCCAAGTTATCAAGGTAGTTGTTAACGGATTGTTTTCTTTACTTCAGACATGCACTCATTGTACTCTAGGAGCCATTTATGTTCTTTGTGGGATCTCTGTCCCAGAAATCTTGACACAACCAACAGAGTGCTTGCACTGGGAGATTTTAGGTAGGACATATGAACATCATAAATTCAATCCATCCAGGAGAGGTGTTCTTTGCTTATATCATGATTATCATCACACACATATCATGGAACACTTTGTACTTTGATGGTTATTTGGAGAATCAACTTTGTGCCTATAATTTTAAAGTCTCTGATAAATGCTGACTTAATCTAGTAATTCACAGGCCAGCATGTTGTATGCATATGCATTCAGAACTCGGAGATTCTCATTAACTAGACATCAAAGTTTGTATGCTATGATACATCAAAATCTGGTGCATATAAGCAATCATATGTTTGTGACTTTGTGTATTAACCAGCATGTTTGCAGATTTCTCCAATATATGCATGTGTTGCATCTTTATCTTATTGAACTTTAGATAGGTTATCAAGATAGCTCTCTTTTTTCTGTAAATGTTGTAATTTTTTAGCAGTATCAGCAAATGACAGTGTCCTAACATCTTTCACCACTTTGCTGCCACTGAACCGAAATCTTGCAAAGAAGAATTGGATTGTGGTTAAGTATTTGAAAGAGGCTGCAATGTCCTTGGCTGACCACAATTTTGTGGTAGATGAGTGGTTATAATCAGTATACATTATAGTTTTCAAGTGTCGATGGTTCACATCCATGTTTTGAATCTTGGTAGGTTAATGGGAACTGACAGCTTTACTGATGATCTAAGAAAAAGTTCGAAGTACTTGATGAAACCTCATAACTGCATGGTATCAAGTATAGCATATGCACCTTTTACTTGCACACAGGGGCAGAGCCACGTAGTGAGTAGGGTGGGCAGTGCCCACCTTGACCCACAGAGCATAGTTGGTAAACCCGGCAAGTCGACTCGGGAATCACCCGAGTCGACTCGGATCAGATCCCAACTGGGTCACGATTTAGGACTGCCGATCCAACCCATCAAATAAATTTTTTTATCATGTTATTATTTTAATGCATAATTCTTATATAAAGTCACTTGTTATGAAGAATCTAATATTGTTCAATGAAAGAAGTTAATAATCATGTATAATTATATGTTTTTACAACTTATGTATTGGCATATTAGCTTGAAGTTTAGTTATTTCCATGTCTTATTCTTGTGCTTACACTATAAAATATAGAGTCCGAGCCTGAGTCACGAGTTTGCCAACTATGCCACAGAGTAGGTGGGTAGTGCCCACTCTGACCTGGAGTGCTGATGGTCAGTGCCTCGGGTCAAGGTGGGCACCCTCGTTCTCGACCCAAAGGGGCCATGGCCAACCTGAGCCCGAGTGGCGAGTACCTAGTATGTTTCTACCCACCTCTCTCTCTCTCTCAATTCTTTTGAGCTCCCTGACCCTACCTCTCGACTTTCTGTGTGCCCCTCCCCCCGGCCTCACAGGCACAAGGCACAACACAGGCCCATCGGCTGCCCACCTCACTTGAAGTCTTGAAGGGCTCCAGAGGCAGCCTCTGGCCGTCTGCCGCACCGCGCACGTCGCTGCCGCAGCATGCACAGGACCAAGTCCTCTCTCTCTCTCAACTTTGCCAGACTGCATCAGGCCGTTCACCATCCAGCGACCTCTCTAGCTCCTTGGCCCTGGTGGCTGGGTCTTCTTGTTTCCATATTTTTTCCTGAAATACCATATAGGGTTTTGTTTGCTTTTTAATTTCAATTAGCATAATGTATTTAGGGGTTTAGGTTTTTTATTTATCTTTTTTTAAATAGCATGAAATTTTAATTAGGGTTTTAGGGTTTTGTTTGTTTTTTACACTTTCAATTAGCATAATGTATTTAGGGGTTTAGGTTATTTACTTATTTGTTTATTTTTTAAATAACAGAGAATTTTCATTAGGGTTTTAAGGTTTTTGTGTTTTTTTTCTATTAACATTTGGCATGAATATAAATGCTTGACTTTGGTTAGAATATTGGGGGTTTTAATTTTTTTATAATTGGCATAAATCTCTGATTTTTTTTAGGATTTAGATTATTGATTTGGATTTTTCCAAATGAGATGAATATGTAATTAGGGTTTTAGGTTTTTTTGTGCTATTTTTTTCATTTATCATTAAGCATGATTCAATTAATGAATGCTTGATTTTGATTATCAACGCCTAAATTTGATTTTTGTTAGGATTTAAGATTTTTGTTTTGGTTCTGACATAAATATTTAATTAGGGGTTTTGTTTTTTGCATATCTATGAATGATGTTTGTTAGGATATAGGGTTTTGATTTGGTTTTTTTAGAATAACATAAATGTTTAGTTTATAATTTTTAAGGTTTTTTTTGTATTTTTTTTAATTACCATTAAGCATTAATCCATGAATGTTATGTAATTTGATTTTGGTTAGAATATTAGGCATTTTTTATTAGTTAACATAAATGCATAATTTATGATGTTTGTAGAAACTAAGGTTTTGAATTGGTTTTTTAGAGTAACATAAATGTTTAGTTATGGTTTTAGGTTTTTTCTGTGTTTTTTTTAAATTACAATTAGGCATGAATTCATGTATATTGCATGATTTGATTTTGGTTAGAATACTAAGGTTTTTCTATCAATTAGTACAAATGCATAATTATGATGTTTGTAGTAATTAGGGTATTGATTTTGATTTTTTTAGAATGGCATAAATGTTTAGTTATGGTTTTAGAGTTTGTTTGGTTTTTTTTTTTTAATTATCATTAGGCATGAATCCATGAATATTGTGTGATTTGATTTTGGTTAAAATATTAAGATTTTTTATCAATTAGCATAAATGCATAACTTATGATGTTTGTAGGAATTAGGGTTTTGATTTGGTTTTTTAGAATGACATAAATGTTTAGTTATGGTTTTCTGGGTTTTGTTTATTTCATGATTTGATTTTGGTTACAATGTTAAAGTTTTTTTTATCAATTAGCGTAAATACATAATTTATGATGTTTGTAGGAGTTAGGGTTTTAATTTGGTTTTTCTAACTATAGGTGCATTTTTTGTGCTTGTATAATTTATAATTTTTGCTCTACTTGCCTGTATATAAAAGTAAAATATGGGTGCATTTGTGCCCACCCTAGTCTAGATTCCTGGCTCCCTTGCACAGTAACATATTTCGTGCTTTACTTTACTGTTCATTTTTTCAGGTGCACCACCAGCTCTTTTCCAGAGTTGTGTCACATTCGGAGCATTCTCGTGCATTATTGAGAAATTGAATAAGCAACAACCAGCATTAGCGATGTCTCAATTTAAGAAGGTTGGTGACAGTAGTGATTCGCCTGATGCCTCATACCCTGTTCTTCCCCCGTTTACACTGCCGTTGCCTTGTAACATGGGTGAAGCATTTTCTTCCTTCTGTCAATCTTTATCAAAGCCTAAGTTTGGGCAGCGTTGACATCCTGCGATCCCCCAGTTAGCTTTTTGATTTTTGCTTCTCCTTTTCATTTTTGCTCTCTCTGGCTTTCATTTGTGTTGTCTTTTAGCCTATGTTTCAAGATGCTATCAGAGATAGAAGTTTACTTCAAAATTATTCCACCAATGTCACATCTACTTTTAGTAAATATCAAGAAAACGTTGCCTTGAGTTTGTTCATAGCATTTTTGCACCACTAAATGGTCTTCTGCTCGGACTGAATTGTTATGGCTGGTATGCCTGAAATTGGTGGTCGCATATGGGTTTTGGGGGTATAAATAGCGTCCGGTACAATGGTTTTTAAGGGTGTTGCTAGAGGCTCAAAGGTGTAATTTAGCCTAAACTTTCATAATGAAAGAAGCCACAGATCTTTGTGTGTGTGTGTGCGTGCATGTGTTTGTGGGGAGAGAGAGAGCTTATATATATATATATATATATATATATATATATATATATATATATAAGTTGCATACCAGGGATTCGGGTTTCATTGTCATACGTCTTCCTGATAGACTTGATGCCAACTGGTCTATCTTCCAACCAACACGAAGAACATTGCAAATTGTTGCAAACAAGGCATTATTCTCTAGTCTGTCAATTAGCTAACCTGTTCAATTTCGACTCTCAAAACAAGAGATTGTATGCTCTGCATCATCTTTTTTTTTTATTGTTTTTTTACCCTTAATTTTTTTCGTCTATTTCATATCTATACAAGGATTCTGGTGGGCACACTTGTCCCCGCATAAAATTCACATTCTTAGTGGCCAATATATTTTATGGAGCGTTGAATCTTGTTTCGAAAAGATCATAAACAATCACCTTCGCATTTACTTTTATTTTTTTTGGGAGAGAGAATTACCTTCGCATTTACAGAAAAAGACAATGTGAATATTAATATTCTAGTGATGTTAATTAGTACAAAAACATTTTTGGTCATTTGGTGGAGGCTCTCCGGGTCCATTCACGATTCGTAGTTCTTGAGATTCTCCCACACCTCAAAGATATTCAGCACGATTTATTTTGAATCCCAAAGATTGAATCATAAACCTTAGATTTTATGAAGTATTTTCCCTGTTTTGGACGGAGCCTTTGGAATGGTGTGCAGTAGCCAAAAAAATTTATGCCTTTGACAGCCTCCTTATTTTGAAAAAAAAAGGAAGCAAATTAAAGAATACGAGTGTTCCAAATAAAAGGAAAGGAATAGGGACCTTAAATTTCAAATAAGTTGGACTGTTGGAATTGGCTTTCCTATTTTCTTTTTGACTTTGCAAAATATAAAGCAAAATGAAGAAGTTCAAGTCTCAACACTATGATTCTCATAACCTGGTAGGGGTCTGCCTTACCGCCATCTTCGTAGTCATTATGAGTGTTTCCTTTTGTTCTTAAGGGGATATAAAAGTGCAAGCTATGTATTAACCATGTAATTTTTCCTTTTTCTTTTTCAATAATGCGAATAAAATATTGTTGTGTTTCAAACATTCCGTTACAGGTCAAGAGTTGCTCTGTAATGTAAGACTCTATGAGCACTCCTCCCCTGCCCACCGGAATAGTTTCTCGCTAGCTTCAACCTTGGGTGCAAGTGACACACACCTCAGGTATTGGCCTGGCGGCATCATTCAACTTGAACACCTTAAGCCAACCCACCTAACCTGGTGTATGGAGCCCCTGTGAATGACTACATAGACACCAAACTTTGTCGGCCTTAAGTTCCAATGTATCATGTTGAAACCAAGGAATGTAGTTGCATTATCTTTTCTATTGTCTATATTTTCTGTTTATGTTTAGATTTTGTTTATCTGAAAGGTAATCGAAGAATTAAATTCAATATGACGAGTGTTTATTTGTCCTAATGAAGGAGATTGTTCTTTTATCATATTGACCAACTTAAATTGCAATATTGGAGCAACTCGGATGCATGGTATAACAAAATCGAAAAATGACTGTATTGTACAACAAATTTGATGTGTTTTTCGAAATGCCCTATAATTTACCAAATCCGCCAAATGAACAATTTCACAGGTTCTCAAAAATTTTTTAGTGTCTTTACCTTTCGCAGCTGTGAATTTTTTATTTTTGCAAGTCACTACACTAAAAGTTGAAATTCTAAAAATCTTACGAAACTCGTGAAGAGTATCATAAGTCACGTTGTGAAAATCCTTTATGTCTTGCGAAAATTTTTTACCTTGCAAAATTCTCAAGAAGTATCACATAAAATATTGTGAAATTACTAAAAACTTGCAAAAGTCCTATATTACGAAATTCTCAAAAAATATCGTAGTGGTATTGCAAAATTCTGTTTTCATTTTATTCTTTCACAAAATGAACCCACTCATACATTGCATTCATTTTATTCTCTGACAAAATAAAGACTCTCATACATTGCATTCATATCATTCTTTCACAAAATAAAGTCGCTCATACATTTTGCATTCAATTCATTCTTTTACAAAATGAAGTCTCTCATATATTGCATTCATTCCATTCTTACAAGATGAAGTTGCTCATACATGTCATTCCATTTTTTCACAAAATTAAGTTGCTCATATATTACATTCATTTTATTCTTTTACAAAATGAAATCACTCATACATTTTGCATTCATTTTATTCTTTTACAAAATGAAGCCACGCATATATTACATTCATTCTATTCTTTTACAAAATGATGTTTTTCATACATTTTGCATTCATTACATTCTTTTACAAAATAAAGTCACTCATACATTTTGCATTCATTTCATTCTTTCACAAAATAAAGTCACTCATACATTGCATTCAGTATATTCTTTTATAAAATGAAGGCTCTCATACATTTTGCATTTATTTCATTCTTTCACAAAATAAAATCACTCATACATTTTGTATTCATTTTATTCTACCACAAAATAAAGTCACTCATACATTACATTTATTTCATTCTTTCACAAAAAGAAGTCACTCATACATTTTGCATTTATTTCATTATTTTACAAAATGAAGTTGCTTATACATTGCATTCATTTTATTCTTTTACAAAATGTAGTTACTCATATATTTTGCATTTATTTCATTCTTTCTTAAAATAAAGTCTCGCGTACATTGTATTCATTCAATTCTTTCACAAAATAAAGTTTTATATACATTTTTATATTTATTTCATTATTTTACAAAATGAAATTACTCATACATTTTGCATTTATTCCATTCTTTCATAAAATAAAGTTGCTTATACATTTTACATTCATTCTATTCTTTCACAAAATAAAATTGCTCATACATTTGCATTCATATCATTCTTTTATAAAATAAAGTCGATCATATATTTTGCATTCATTCTATTCTTTCACAAAATAAAATCACTCATATATTTTGCATTCATTCTATTCTTTAACGAAATAAAGTCATGCATACATTTTGCATTCATTTAATTCTTTTACAAAATAAAGTCATTCATACATTTTATATTTATTTCATTATTTTACAAAATGAAATTACTCATACATTTTGCATTTATTCCATTCTTTCATAAAATAAAGTTGCTTATACATTTTACATTCATTCTATTCTTTCACAAAATAAAATTGCTCATACATTTGCATTCATATCATTCTTTTATAAAATAAAGTCGATCATATATTTTGCATTCATTCTATTCTTTCACAAAATAAAATCACTCATATATTTTGCATTCATTCTATTCTTTAACGAAATAAAGTCATGCATACATTTTGCATTCATTTAATTCTTTTACAAAATAAAGTCATTCATACATTTTATATTTATTTCATTCTTTCACAAAATAAAGTCACTCATACATTGCATTCATTCAATTCTTTCATAAAATGAAGTCACTCATACATTTTGCATTCATTTCATTCTTTCACAAAATGAAGTCACTCATACACTTTACATTCATTTCATTCTTTCAAAATATGAAGTCATTCATACATTGCATTCATTTCATTCTTTCACAAAATTAAGTCACTAATACATTATATTCATTCTATTCTTTTATATAATGAAGTCGCTCATACATTGCATGAGGAGAAAACATCAGCATCGTCCAATACATCTTAGGAGCTTTTATAACTCATTAGAGCAGATGACCCACATAGATTATACATCATCATCATTCATGTTCTCTATGATGAGAACATATTTTCAGCTAATGAACTTTTATAACTTGTGAACTTTTAGTTTCTTATCTCACTCATACCATAAGATTTCACCACCAATGCTTTTATCAAAAAACTCTCTATTGATGAAGTACCATCGATCTTTTCACCGTCGATACTTTCATCGAAAAAATTCACCATCGATGAAGTGTCACTGATCTCCTCCCTGTCAATGTTTTTTACCAAAAAAACTCATCATTGATGAAGTGCCACCCATACTTTTGGGGTTTTCACCGTTGGTGAATCGATGCTGATGAGCAATTTTCGCAAAGCCGAAATGTCTTCAAAATGTCATCGAAAGAATTGGGGACCACCGGTTGCGGACCAAAAGAATTTCATGGTTGCGAAAATAGGGCAACCGCATGCAAATAAGGGTTTGAGAAACGAAGTATCATTTATATAGATAAAATTTTTGCAAGAAACAAGAATTTTGCAATACCATTGCGTTAGTCCTTGGAAATTTTGCAAATTAAGACTTTCACATGTTTTTAGTAATTTCATAATGCTTTATGTGATACTCCTTGAGAATTTTGCAAGGTAAAGGAATTTTGCAATATTTTTTGAAATATCACAATATCAGTTGTGATTTTGTTGACAAGTTTTGTAAGTCCAACTTTTAGCGTTGTGATCTGCAAAAATAAAAAATTTGCAGCTACGAGGGATAAAAGCATCTAGAAAAAATTAAGAACTTGTAGAATTGTCCATTTGACGGATTTGGTAAATTGTGGGGCATTTCAAAAAATGCATTAAATTTGTCGTACAATATGATCATTTTTCGTAAAAAAATCTTGAGGACCTATGGTCACCCCACATTTGAGTGTCTAGCATGATCGTGTTGCAAATTTTGATAGCATGATCACTTACAAAACACTCATGTTTCATCGTTGCTAGGACTGGGCACCAGACCGGACTTTGATGGCCTGCTGGTGGCCCTGTCCTTTTGAAAATAGGCCTGGTATGGGCCGGTGCTGCCTGCTGCCTGGCCCTTATAAAAGGGTGAGTGGGCTGAGCTGCCTGGGCCGGGATGGCTTTGTTTTTAATTTTCGCTCAGCCCTTCAACATGGTTGAGCTAGGGCGGTTTGAAGGGGCCACAGCCCGTCCCAATGTGGAAGCAAGTTGTCTCATGCGTCAGATTTTGCGATGCGGGTTGGACTTCATAACGGTAGGTTTCACCTTTGACCCGATCCACAATTTAAATTGAATAAAAAAAATGACATAATTAAGGTTAATCTCAATTTGATTTCATTAGCACAAGGCACAAAACAAGCATTATGCTCATACCTAGATGTGGCCTACGTGGGTATGTGTATGTGTGCGTGACTGTGTGCCTTGGAGGAATTGGTTGTGACCATAGTGACAAAAGTTTATTGCCATGATTTTTTTCGTGAGATTTTGAAAATTTTATTTATCTCGTATTTTTTGGCAAAATATCGATTAAAATAAATAAATTAAGTTTAAAAACATACGATGCAAAATATATATATTTTTAAATCATACAGGTTTAAGGTATCGTTGAAAATTCAAACTTCTAGTTTATTCAAAACTTTTAATTTTCACGCTGGATTTTGGCCATGATGAATTTTAGAAAACTGTTTCTACTCTCGACACTTTCCAAAGATTCATTTTTAAAAACTCGTTTCCTTTTCTTGGTAGATGAGATGATGCTTTAATAGTATTGAATGAGAGAGAGATGCATTAAAGAACAATTTAGTGAGATTTTATTCACCCAAAGATAATATTGTTAGTGCATTTTAATAAAATTTAAGGCAGTCTTTTTCCAAAAACATTACATTTAAAGCAGTTAACTCTTTTTTTTTTAAATCTCACGACTAAAACGTAAATATCGAGATAAAAATACGATATGTAGATTTTAACGAAAATAGCACGATATTTTTGCTTTTCCACTTTTCTTTTGGTTCGTTGTAGGCAAAGTGTTGGAGTTAAATCCAAGATTCTGTGGTTGAGGATTATCTTATCTCATTCTCTTCTCTTCTGACTCTGAGCTAGTGCTTGTTTCTTTTAAATAAGAAAAGTTTTACCCCAACAGATGGGATTTCATCGATGATTAGTTTGAAGAAAAGTTTGAGAGTAAATTTCTCAGTGTGTTCACCCAATATATTAACCTATTTTAAAAAGTAAAAGCTTGCACATATTTCTCTTCCAGTGAGAAAGAGCAAGTAGCCCATAAGGGCTCCAAACACCTGGTTAGATGGGTTGGCTTAAGGCTTTTCAAGTTGAAGAAGGTCAAGAGTTCAACACCTGGACTCTGCATTCACTGCTACAAGGCTTAAGCTAAACGAGAAAGAGAGTACTCGTAGAGCTTTGTACTGCATACACTAGCTCAGGTCCATGGTCAACGTGACACCTCGTGGCCCAGTATGAGTGGAGATCCTCCAACCACATCTAGCCATCTGCACTCTATTTGCATAGGGTGAATGATTAATTTTATTATTAATGTATAATTGGTGAAAATTGAAGTCTTCCTTTGTTTAAACTTTGTAAGCTTCTGTCATTTTTTTTAAAGGCAAGCTGGGGTTAGGCAGACTCCTACCAATTATACAACTACACCATTGGGTTTTGAACTCACAACGTTCCAACACTCGGTGGCGTGCACTAGCTGCTCCTACCTGACAAGTGGAGCCCTCGATGATTATATTTACCGTAATTGTCTCAACAATATTGGTGTATTCCTCACCCCCATAGAGTTACCTTGCTTCAGCTTAATGCAAATTGGTGATTGTAAGAAATTTCAAAACAATACTTTATTCATATTTTATGGATTTTTTTCTTTGCAATAGAATTTAGAAAAAAATTTAACAGCCAAAATATATGATAGTTAGTTATCAGTATTAAAAGATATCGGGCGGGTCATAGGTACGTGTCCAATCACTTATTGTCCACCAAAATATTTTATTTAAGCAAACCAAAACAAGTTATTTATTACAAACAATATTAAGCAATACTAACTAAACTGAGTTTGTAAACAAAATATCTAAAAAAGTCTGGAAAAACCTTGGATCTTAATGTTGCCCTACTCCGCATCTCACTCAATAGTTTCGATGCATATATCTCCCATAAAATAATGTCAAAATCATTTTTGGTCTGATAGAAAAACATTCAAATTCTAGCAAGTATAATATATTTAAGACATAAATGATCACTCCAAGGCCGTATTTGAAAACATCGTAACTCAAGTCTCCAAGACTTAGCATACAGGTATCCCACAAACCGAAACAGAAGCTCCTTGAGCCTAGCTTAGTCATAGGGATACATTTTGGGTTTTTCATTTGATCGATTCAATAGTGTACCGAGATCAATATTCTATATAAGATGATGCATGAGTAGTACTAACGTACATTCATTCATTCATTTGTTAGTGTACCTATGACTAATATATTATTTTGATAATTACAAGTTCACCCCCTAATACGTAGCAAAACCTAACTTCAACATCAAATGAAGTCATTTAAGTATTTTTTATGCTATGAATTTTTGTACCCAGACGCCTGAATTACCTTGTTTGTAGCAGGGTGACAATTTTTTATCGAGAGAACCCCTACCAAGGTAGTTTGGATGCATCCTATTACTGTAATATCACAATGGCACTTACGAGCATTATTCTTTTAATAGTAGTTTACAGAAGCATGCATAATCAAATATTACTTTTGATTGACTGCTCGAACGTATTTAACTGCAACGAGCACTGGCCTAACAAGGCGCAATAACTATTCTGGCGTAGCAGCCTCTATGACTACAATGCCTTTGAAGGTAGAAATGGAATGAGTTATCCTGGCAAGGTTCTAACAACGAGGGTATTATCGTGTCATCTATACTAGCTTAGATGAGTATTTTGCCAGAATTTTTGGCAGCATCTTCCTTATTTAATGGAAAAAACACTACTTGTTCGAGGGCACAAACATACCATTTAGGATTCGGGTATTCATTTGCTAGAAATTTCGACCGCATCTTTCTTGTTTAACAGAGAAAATACTATGTTTTTTTAGCTAAAAGAGCATCTTATCAAAAAATTTAGCAGCATCTCTCTTATTTTAACGAAAAAAATGCTACCTTCATTTTTTAATAGATGTGCATCATTGTACTTACATTGCATCTCTCATGGTTTATCGTTAACCTAGACCTTAGTTAGGTATTGTGTTGGTGACTTAGATGTTTATATAAATGTGGTTTTGCATAAATCTAAAAAAATTTCAATAAGGGTTTCTTCGTCAAACAATGTTTTGAATGCGCTAATGCTTTTAAATCGCTTTTAGCGATAGAGATCAATCACCATTTATATGACTATTATAGCGCAACCATATTTATTAAAAGCAGGAGCTTGTGCACCTAACAACGACAATTAAGTAAATAACGTAAAGCAGGAGCCTTTACACATAACAACAAGACGCCAAAATAAATTACGTAAAATAAGGTTCAGTGTATGAAACCACGCATCGGGCTAAGTAATTAGAGTAAAAAAATGTATATATATAGAAGTAGTCGCAATGATACGTATGTGAACACCAAACCAAGCATGTGGCAGCCTAGAGGGCGTGAACCAAAGACTAGGACCTGATATCATTTAGAAAGCTATACAGTAAGAAAAATCTCATCGTACATGATAATTATTTCAATAAATATAACTTAAAATAGAGAATGACATGCAAACATACCAAAAATTCGATAAAGGTGACTTAGCACAAGAGTAGAGTTACTCCTAGGTCGTGGCCGACATGTCCTTACGTCCGGTACGATTAAACCAAGAGTGTTGCGTGTAGAACCCATCGAAGCAAAGAAACACAAAAAATCTAAAGAGAGTTTGTTTCTAAAAAGAGTTCTTTTCTGGGGAAAGAGCTATTTTCTAAAGAAAAAAATTCATCTTTTAGAGAAAACTAGAGAGAGAAGAATAGAAAGAGAAAAAGAAGCAAGAGAGAGAGAAAGAGAGATTTTTTTCTAAATGGAGGTCTCCTCTATTTATAGGCCAAGATGTGAATCTTGGATTTAGGAAGAGATTGGATCATATCCAGATCCAACTCCAAACTTAAGGAGAAAGTTACAAAATGATATGTATGTCTTTGTGGGGCCCACTAGATATTTTTGTGAAATATTTATGTGGGGCGTACAAGATAATTTTATGAAATATTTATGTGGAGCCCATGATATATTTATGTTAGACCCACATATTTTTTGGGTTTCGTTGATATTTTTTGCGAAAAAAGTGAGTACGTCATTCTCTTCGTCTCAACGAGACGAAGCTGATTTTCTCTACAAAATTTTTTCATTTTGTGTGTGATATGGCTTCTTGAACGTTTTGAGTGTATATCCCTGAAGATATACACGTCTTAAGTATAATTGGCTTTATGAAATCCCTTTGTTTAACACTTTAGATCAATACGATGAAATTACGTAAAAATACTTCATATTTTTATTCAAAAGTTTATTGAAAAATTGTGAATCTTACAGTAAAACTCGTGCAAATAAAACCTTGATTGTCTGCCTCATGGCCAAGGCCCCCTCCCATTGTGTCAAATCCCTAGGGGCTTGATGCACTTTATGCCATTGACACTTGAATTTTAGACTTCCCACACGTTATCAAGTTGAGGAGAAGTTACCAATTCTAAATTGGTGAGGGACGTCCCTTGCCACAAGGTCGAACCTGGGTGCACTCCTTAGAGGTGGGGGACCTCAAGGGTTTTTACCAACTGGAGGCTTATCAAGATGCGGTGGGTGATAGAAGGGTTTTGCCTTGGTATAGGAAAAAAAGTTACTTTCTTGGTAGAAATTTGCAATTCATTCCATTGATACCTTAATTTTAGACCTCCCATACATTGAAAAGAGGAGGCAAAGAGGGGATGAACACTATCAGTCAGGACTTTAATTTGGCCTTAGAAAACGTAAAATAATCGTCTAGACAACTAATGTTCTAGATTTCTCTAGAACAAAGACATGAGATCTTTCAATAGTATTCTAATGATATACAAAGCAAAACAAACTACAAACAATTTGCAAGGAAAACACCGTGGGGTCACCAGCGTGGCCAGCAGAGTGGTTATGAGGGTGCTGAGATGAAAGCACCAGATCAAACCCTGCTGGCTCACGGGTGTGTCCATAGCATTTAGAGGTGGGCCACTTAAGGCAGGGTGGTCGTGGGGCCCCATCCGGGGTTTTCCTTCCCAAGGGTTCCTTGTCATAAAAAAAAAACTATTTGCAGGGAAAAGAAAAAGGCTCACCAATTAAGTTCCTTGAGAAAACAACCTTTATTTGCAAAAATCCCAGAGGCAACTCATCAAAGGAGGTCCAAGAAACAAGCTCTTCAAAAGGATACTCCTTTTAATGATAACCACCCGTTTCATAACTTCAAGATGCTGTCATAGAGAACGGCTAAAGGTACATTTGGACATCATATCCAATACAACCAAGTTCATGAACTCCAGCATCTTAGCTATTAATTGAAACGCCAAAGGTTAAGAAATTCTTGGACTTGGTCGTCTTAGATACCTAGTGTTGCAACAAAGTTCGATCTGTGGTCTCCTGGAAGGCATCAAATGAAAATATGCTGGAAAAATGTAAAGATCCAGTGCTTGGAGTCACCAGGAAAAAGGTGCTGTGATCAAGTCTCCAAACACATGTACCATACAGCATATTGCACCTCCTTTAGATTTGGCCTTGCCAGGCATCCTTAACCACTATTGGTAATATGGGTAGGGATGGTCAGGGCCCTGCCCCAATTTGTCTCGTTTGGACTGGGGATGGAGGTTAAAATCAAAACTCGTGCAAGGATGGACTTACGCTTTCCCCCGTCCCGCTGTGGATCTCCGTTAGTAAAATGCTAAAATATTCTTTAGGGATGACAGTGGACTGAGGAGAAACAAGGCTTCATCCCGTTTGGACCGGGGATGGAGGACATGAAATGAGGATGGAGACGGGAATGGAGGTTAAAATCAAAACCCGTGTGGGGATGAAGGTTAGGATGGAGGGCGGAATTTTGCCATCCCTAAATATGGCTTTTAAAATTACGGTTTTTTATTAATATATAGATGCCTAAAAATTTATTCGATATCACAAAAAAGTAATGAAATCCTTCACGGTCTTACCAAGAGAACAGGCATGATTTTATTGGATTTTCATAAGCAAACCATGTATTGGATTTACTCCCCCCACCCCCAAGGAATATTGGATATACTCTTAATTTCCAGATATGAACATGGCACTCGTTTTTATTTATGAACACTGCACCAATAATGTAGGGAGGGACGAGATAGAATATCCCATTCAACCTAAAAGTGAGAAAGATAAAAAAGAAATGGAAAAGATTGGTTCATGGCATTCGAGCTAATTAATTAAAAAAACTGTATACGCAAGTTATGGTTGCCTTGATACAGAAAGTACAACTATGTCAGAACTTCCTAAAACATTCCAAACATTAGATTTCACCTGAACTAACCTGAATCTTTTTTGAAAGGCAACCTGGGGTTAGGCAGACCCCCACCAGTTGAATATAATATTCAACTGTACCACTGGGTTTTGAACCTGCAACGCCCACCACACAAGAAGACGTGCACTGACAGCTCCTACCAACCATGCGGAGCCCCGTTGGTAGTAACCTGAAACTTTTAGTCCAAGGTAAAGAGTAGTGACACCCAAATTCAAAAATTGGCTGTCTGGGCTTTTTACTCAAAACATATATTAACATGAAGTAGAAAGGCCTTTGGGATTGTCATCTTAGTCATTCTAACCAGAGTAAGAGTAGGTGTGCTCTTGCTCCATGAGCAATTTGAGATGAAGGAAATCGTCAATGGAGCATGGAATTTGAAGCAGACCGGGCGTGCGGAAGCCAAACACCTCTTGTGCTTCCTCCAACAGCCGTCGGAACCGCAGATCAGAGAGGTAGGCGATCGGAATGATGAACCGGCGTTGACCTTCCTCCTCGAGACCAACTTTGATAGCCAAGCAACCCTTTGGAACTGCCTTCTTGTGTTTGGATCTCTTGTCCAATTCCATGGATTGAACTATAAGATGTTTTCCCATTCAAAGGAAATAGGTAGAGAGAACAAGCCTAAATTGATTCTTGATTTTAGTTGGGCAAGCGCTTCACGTTAAGGGGGTGGGGGGAATATTTATCGCCGAGGTTTGGGGATGAGGGGGGAGTAGCTGGGAGTCCGGATAGGGTGCAATATGATTGCACAAATATTTGTGCATCAACTACCTGATGGCCCTCCATCAAGGCCTTGGGAGAGGGCCTGTCCCCACGATGGAGGATGAGATCAGGTGCTTAATGCACAAATATTTTTGCAATTATATTGCTCCTTTTATCTTTTTTGGTGATGGAGCCTACCGCTTCATTATTGCATGCAAATAATTGATGTGCTCTATCCATATTTCATACTCTTTCCCGTTCATTTATGACATACATGGAATTGAGATCTTTTGCGTGAGGAGAATGAACATCTTTTTTTTTGTCATCCGAAAGAAGTGACATCTTTTGCCTCGTCTAAATGATCAAATCCAATTTATAGAGCTGTTTTGCGTGCCTGAATAGTTGGTTTTACATGCTTTGGTATGTAGCGTTTAGTTTCGTTGGTATGGGAAATTGAAATTATTGACATGAGAGCACAGTGTTTGCTGACTCTATGGGAATTGTGGAGGCACTAGTTACTGTGGGTGTTGATATGTATGACTCGATTCCTTCAACAACAAAAAAAGAAGAGTTATGACCCGATAAGATTTAGAAAGGTCAGATCAGTTTGTTGATGATTGTTCAAGGAGAAAAAAAAAAACTACCTCCATAATTTGAACCAATGTTGTCAGTATCGGCTCTTAATCGTTTCACCAACTATTCAGGTGGATCGGCCAATACCTATTCTCAAGTGAATCGTTCTGAATTGGCTAAAAATAATTTAAAAATTTTTGTGGCAATCAGAGCCTCATATGTGTTCATCAATTTTCTGCTGATACGATACGATTCAGCCGATACTGCCAACATTGGTTTGAGCATTTCATATAAGCGTCCAAAGGTGACACATTGATTACGACCCTATCCAGTGTGTGCAGTGTAAAATGCTTCAGAGTGCCCCTTCACTGCCCATTATAAAAGTCACTTTATCACTTTTTCCTTCTATGAAGCACATCTCAAGCATCTGACTTGCAATCTTCTTTAATTTAATGCCTTTAATTTGGCACTTGCACCTTGTCTCAATCAGAGCCTTCAGAATGGGATATGTGCAGTGCAGAGCTCTACTACTTGGTGGAAAATGCATCGAGTGTAGAAACATGCATTATGCGTTGGTTTAATCAGTGACAGGTGATAACATGACATGCGATAGACAACAGTATCATCATTGGTGCGATGGTATATGGCGGCACAAACATAGAGTGTTATTTGGTTAAATAGTGTCAGTGGATCACAGTATGTTGTTGCCTTTCATAATTTGGTTAAGAACCTCTAGACTTTGATGAGTTTTACACACATAGCGTTTGGATGCATGGGGGTGCATGTAGATTAAAGTTAAGTCTCCCAGGAATCACCTTAGGTGATTCCAACTGAGTATGGTGTCTCAAGACTAGGTGAGAGAATGCCTAAGGGCAAACGAACGAGTTTGGGTGGTGCTCTTTTCTATGACATAAAATCTTCAACCGATCTTCGGACTGGAGGTCAAAAGGCCTTGTCCCTTTAGTGGCGATGTTATATTGGGGTGTGCTTATGGGGTCACGATACGCTACATGACATGCAAGGCTAAGGCATCTCTACACTGTTTGAAGGTACTAGCCAGTATAGAATGACTATGCATGCTAGTGGCATGAACCAGGTAGAATATGCATTTGAAGATGCGCTTGATCAGCTTCTGTTAGGCAGCTGTGCACGGAGTGGTGTGCAGGGCCAATCAAATAATTCGGCATATGAAAAAGTGTTGGTGTGAGACCTTTGGCCATTAGGCTGGCCATACTGGGCAGTCTGGCTCATCGTGGGTTTGCAAAAATTTTTATGCCTATAACAAATTGGCATCAAAGTAGAAAGATTCATGAAAACCTTGTTGTTCGGTGAGTGTGACACTGAAAAAGATAATAGATTTCTACCAGTTGTGCGTCACGCTCACAAGTAGAGCGTAAAGTTTGCCTTCTGCACGTAGAGAATGCATGTTGGATTCAATTGGATGAATTTGCACATTTGAAATAAGAGACTCAATTGAACTTATATGTTCTCTCACGAGATTGTGGGTTAGCAGAGTGCACATCTTGAGCAGAATGCTCATTATTTTAGTCCCTTGAGTTTGGCAGTTCTTATGTGGATTGTGTGTGGGGAAAAGGTCATTGTTTATGGCTCATTGGTTTGGTTTATGCAAAAATGTTTTTGCTGGCTCCAGATGAGAGTTGCAGCGTGCTGGTTCAGAATGTAAGTTACAGCGTTGGGCCATGAGTTGCCCCTTGTGTGGACGAGTGATCAGGAAGACACTTTGAATGATTGCTTTGGGAAAAAGTCATTGTTCGCCCCTTACTTGAGGACTAGTTTGGACTATTGAAAAACTACAAGTTAGTGCTTTAAGGGAGTTGATATATCTGCGGCATGTGTTGGTAGTGACTCTTCTATGCGAAGACCATAAAGAGCTTGGAATTACTCTTGTTGGGTTGGAAGGCGCATCAACCATGAGCGTGATGACAACAAGTTTATTGTGCACGCAAGGATGACCCGCTTGTGTATGAGACTACAGTGGTGTCTCATAAGTGAAGAATGCTCGTTGTTGATGGAGTGACAGATCGTTGTCTAAGTGATTTGAGACATGTTGAGGAATGAGACTTGACGTGCTAAAGTTGCGGTGATGGCAGATAAAAATTAGAACAAATTAAGTAAGTGAAAAAAATAAGACCAAAGATACGTGCAAAGGGAAACTGGCATATTATTCACTGATATTATCAAGGACGACATATGGTTTGAGTAGGAGAGAATGTCCCAAATCAAGCCTTCATTATGGGGCATGTGCAGTGTAGAACTCTACTGAGTGAAAAATACATCAAGGTAGAATACACATTTGAAAATGCACTTGAGCAGCTTCCGCTAGACACCTCTACACAAGGTAATGCACACGGCCAATAAAATGATTCAGCAAATGAAAAAATGTTGGTACACGATCTTTAGCCATTAGACTGGGCAGTCTAACACATCGCAGGTTTGCAAAAAAACCTATGCTTGTGACACACCTAGCCAAGTGTCTAGAGTTCTTGTAGACTTACAAAAGGTCCGTAGAACTTGTCATGTACGTGGATGATTATTAGTAGGCCCATGTTAGATTTGTTGCCTCACACTGCCAATCATGGGCGTTTGACATCTTCTCCAAGGTCATTATAAGGATTAAGAAATGTGCTTTCCAGAGAGGGTCTTAAAGATGGTGTTAGGGTTAATGGGTTAACTATGATTTTAGACTTTATCATCCTCAAGAATAATCGCTTCTGCATAAGCTCAGGTTGGAGTATTATTCTTACATTTCTTTTAATTGAAAGCAATTCTAAGAGCACGATTGTAAGCAAGAAACATTTAATAAAAGTGATAAAAAATAAAAAAAAAAATCATACAAATTTTCTGACCCTTCCAAACGAGAGAGACTTTTTTGCTGAGTGAGTTTTTCTAAAAAGTACATTTTTTGATAAGAAACATTCATTCATGGGGGGTGGTGGAGGAATGTTTTTTATCAAGAGAAAATTTACTTTTACACTCCCCACCATCCCATCTTTACACATTTCACCACCACAACCATCCACCATCTCACTGTCACCACCACCCTCCTCCTCCTCTCTCTCTCATTTTTTTACATTTTCCCACTGTTGTTTTTTTCATGCTACACAAACAAGAGAAAAACTTTCATTTGGAGAACTCATATCAAAATCTCTCTTAGGCAAAACTTTTTTTTCCTATGAAAGTTTTTTTCTCTTCCAAATATGCCCTAAGTCAATTCTTTTTATTATAAATTTTTCGTTGGGTGGGGTCAACGGCACCCAAGCCCTTGCCCTTATGGAGCTCACCAGTAAAAGGCACCTTCACACATGGTGGTAGTGGGACACGAAACAAAGGGGTCTGCACATTCTCCCTAGTTCTAAGTTAATACTCAAGAGGTAGGTCAGCATGCTTAAAAGATTCTTCAGCTTTTAAAAGCTACCGTTCATTGGTTGCAGATATTTTTCTCTCTTTATCTATACATAGTAATGATATGGTGCTAAAGGAAACTTGCTAAATAGGTTTTCAAGCTTTTTTTTTGTCTTATTTTTAAATTTTGACTGTATAGATATGATCTATGTAATTGATTTTATAGGGATCAACTATTAAAGCGATTGATTCCTACACATGGATGAGTTTTTATAAGGCTCGAAAAATCAATAGTCCAATTTTTTTATAAATTTTTAAACATCCAAATATTATTTTTATATCGAAAACACATTATCCAACTAGTAAATCGACCAGGTTGAAACCACGAAAAAAACATTAACCAAAAAACCCATTTACCATATTTCCTTTAACACAGATGTATTACCCTGTTATAGAGTCGGAAGTATCGTGTCGATATCCGACCCGTTTTGCTCATCCGATTTTAAGTGAAATCGGACAGCCAACAACCACCTTATAAAGTTAAAAAAAAAAAAACTGCCTCTGTCTCACTCCCTCTCTCTCTTCCCTTTCCTCCTCCCTCTCTCTCTCTCATTGGAGTCATTGTCAGAGTGTTGCCGGAGTGTCGAAGGTAAGTCCTTTCCACTCATTCTGCAACCCAATCTCTCTCTCTCTCTCTGAGGATTGCTCACGGCCCCTGTCTAAGCAATCTGATAGAGCTCGATCACACCCCGATGGAGCTAGATTGCACCACAAATGCTCTTACGCCATCACCCTTTCCTCTGTTTGTGTCTCTCGCTCAACCTTCCACCCATCTTCGACTCACCCCCTACTGAGGCTCCATCTTCGTCGCCACCCTCTGCTTAACCCTTTTCTATTCCCTGTCTCCATCGCCCTCTCCTTTATCTCTATTCTGAGTCGCCCTCATCACTGGAGCTTGAGGGCTTGCTTGAGACTCACCCTCAACCCGCTTGAGCCTTGTCGCCCTCACGTCGGTCTCTGCACTACAATGGCCACCATCTGTATCACGCTTGGGCTCAGTATCTAGTGCAGGAGCTATATTTCTATTAATACATACACAAACTTGTGCATCTTTTCAAGAATTAATAGGGAGAAGGATTTGAAGATGTTTGTTGGTTTTATGGTTCTATTGTCTTGGGTTCTTACATCACTCATGTTTTATCATGTGACAATACTTTTTTAAATATATGATTTGTTTGTAAAATCTATAAAAGTAGATCATTTACAGAAACTCTTTTTGAGGTGGATTTTTGAAACCTTTATTGAAGATTAGTGGTCTTCTTTTTCAGAGTGAATTTTTACTTCATTAATAAAAAATGAATAATAAGTTCTTTAATGTGTTTTTTACCATTGGGAAGAATGTCCAAATCTTTTGTTGCATTAGTAACATGCAATCTGGTCAGTTTTGTTGTGGTCGAGCTGCTTTAGTTGGAAGCTATTGTTGGATCCAAAAAATTGGATCCAGGATGATAACCAGATTCAATGTAGGATCTAGTTCTCCTGTGGCCATATATAGGGTCTCACGCATGAATTGAGTGGGCCACTTTTGTGGGCTTAATTAGTGGGTTACGGAGAGTTACAACTCCACATTTTGTGGCCATTTACATAATGTGGATGACCCATAACTTGGGGTTTGTTATGCTGGGAAGGTAACGACTACTTCAAGGGAGGCTATAAGAGCCCAACACCTACACACAAGAAAAATGTGAGAAAAATCATGTGTGTTATCTCCCTTGACGTAGTCTCTTTACCGAAAACTATTTTCATCATCTTCATTGTTCCTCCTATTCTCTGTGTACAACTTGATTTAGATCCTTCAGTGTTATCAAAGCCAAGTTTACAGGGTGCGCGGTGGTTACCAGGGGTTGTTTGAACTCCCCTTGCCAAAAAATCAGGAAGAACCAGGAGGCGGTGCAGCCTGAGGGTATCGACTGCAGAAGAGAGAAAGCCCTACATCAGCATCGGGGTTACTCCAGAGTCAAGGTCTCTGTCAGCAACAGAGATAAAGACCTCTGGACTTTCCCGTGGCTTGGAACCACCCCTTTAGGCAAGCCTCCTTCAGCACAGGAGGATGAGTATGAGCCATGCGAATTGTCAGGTGATTGGATCGTCTTTAAGGCACTCTGTGATCTCCTCTGGAAGGGAGCCCTTGAACGACCACTCGGCGGTGATATCGGAGAGAATACGATGGTGGACAAGTTGGGGACTGTGGAGGGAGGCCTCTGCAACCCGGCAGTGTTGTCATCTTACCGGAATCATAAGCTTCTGAAACGAAACCAGATGTTGCTTGAGGCGCAGGCGAGAGTTTGCACGAGGCCGCTCTTGAAGAAACTTGGTTGAGGAGCAACAAAGCAGCAGAGGAAAGCGGTAGAGTTCCCTCCATCGGGAAGTTGCTGGAATCGGCTACAAAGGAATTAATAAAAAAAATGAAATGAAAAGGGGAAGAAACCCCTCCCTTAAAATCTCCTTTTCCCAGCCGCCACTTGCAGTTTCCGGCGGTGAACGAGATCAACCCTTCACCCTCCTTTCAAAAACTCAGAACATGAAAAGTGAAATCCCGACCTGCAAGACAAAAAGCGAAACAGGGAGCGACATCCCATTTTTTAGCGAAGCAGAAGCTGAGGAGATCGCCCCCACCAATCGGCAGTGCATGGTGCCTCGCCAGAGTTGATGTTGGAAGAGGAGAAGCGGTAGAGGGGCTCATCGTGAGAGTCAAAAAAGCTTTCAAATGGTGAAAAGTAGAGGTGGTGGTGGGGGTCCCTTCATCAGTCGAACGAACTTTGCGGCCCACCAAGCAACGATTGCCGAAATTCACGGCGAAGGCGTCTTGGTTCCTCTCTCTTAGTTTTTCCTCTTTCGTAAAAGAGGGAAACCCTGAGGATCACTCATATAGCTATAAGGCCTCTGCAAGTAGCTGGTGGAGCATGGGAGGCAAAGGACCCTTTTCTCTACCGGACACTTGCTAGAAACCTCGACCGGGGCTGCGACCAATAGAAGCCTTCGAAAAAGAAAAAAAAAGGGTTAGGGTTTATCGAAAGCTCGAGAATGCCTTTATCCTTTTTTTATTATTTCTTTTTTGGATTGTTTCACATTTAATCCTTATTTTCTAAAATATTACGTTATAAGACCTCTGTTATTTTTCAGAATAGAGGCTTTGTTTTTAGAATTTTCAGAAACAGGTCCATTCTCTGGTTAATACCCGAGACAGAGATGTGTTTTCTGGTTTGTTCAAACAACCCTGAATCTTTCTAAAATTGCATAAAACCATCTGGAGTTTTCTGTTTAACTGAGAGATTTTTGAATATTATGTTCTAGAGTATTGATTTTACTCAGAACTATTTTTTATTTTGTAGAAAAGTGCTTCTGGTTAGCAGAATACCTCATAGAGTGTTATCTAGACAAGTTTGGATTCATCTGGTATAGGTAGTTTCATAAAAACTTTGTTGGATCCGATAAAATTTCTTGGATCCTGAAATTCTTTGAGTTATTGCATTTTTTTATACGCGTAATATTATGTTTTGGATGTTATTATATATGGATCCAGTATGGTTTGTATTGATCCATTTTTTTTAAGATCAAGCGTAATTATAAGATCTATTAAATATAATGTTTGGGTCAAGATTGAATCTGATCGATATTAGATCAGATTTTTTGGATCTAGTAAGGTGACACAGACCTTGTGTTATCATTGCAAAATGTTACTTTTGCAAGTCAAACTGACCTTTGAAAAAGTTTTGAAAATAACTCGCCTCCATTTTAAAATGCAGGATAATTCTGAAGAATGGGACTCACCTGTCGGTATGAGGTTCAACCGTTCCTGACACCTTTATCAGAGGTAATTGAACCAAGGATCAATCATGTGCTTTGCTTTGCTCAACTTGTCTAAATCATGTTCTATTTTCTAAATGCACAAAGAATCAAGCATGTGCTATGAATTTCTGAAAATGCAGGTTTGAAAACATGATGTTTGCCTTAAAGATTTGAAATACTTGGAAAATTCTTGGAAAATATGACTCTTTGAAAATCGTGAATCATGGTTGGGAAAGTATTTCTGAAGAAAAGAAGTGTCGATTTTTTAAGAATCCAAGTGTTTTAGGAAAATTGATTTTTGAGAAAAATTCAAAATGACTTAGAGAAAGTTGATTTCTCTGAATTGGGTCTTTGAAATTGAAGATATTATAACTTGGAAAATCATGATTTGAACTTGGGAAATACTTGAAACATCCTTGAAAACTAAGGTTTTTGAGAAAATCAATTTCTGAGAAAGACTTGGAAAATTTTGAGAAATTTGATTTTTCTGAAATGGGATTGGAAAAATGAATCAGAAAAGGGGGCGTGTGGACCTGCAAAATACTTTTATGATGCAATCTAAACCTAGATGAATGAATGCAATTTTGAAGAAAAATGTTTTCTGAAAAACTTTTGAGAAAATTGTTTGAAAAATGAAGATTATGTGCCTTATAGAACTTTAATGAAGTAAATTCGCTTCATATCCCTGACTATGGCCATAGATATGGATTGAATATATCTCATTTGATTCTAAAAGAAGAAAAATACTTATAAAAGATTAAAACATGCAATGGTTTTCGAAGATAGCCTAAGAGTGTAGGTTGATTGTGGCTTAAAAGAAGATGATAAATCTAGATTTTATTCGTATTCTGACTATGACCATAAATATGAACTCAATCGAGTTTATTAACTCCCTAAAAGCTAGTGCATGTGCCATTCGTGTAGATCACGGTGAATTTGAATATGCATGAATCATCATTCATCACACATTGACATTATTATAAAATTAAAATATATGCACATGCAAATCCTAATCTAAGCAGGAAAAGTAAATTTTTATTCCAAATTTATAATTAATTTACATCACTAATTGAATTTAAATAAAGGAAAATAAAATAAATATAGCCTTGAATATTCCTGTAAAACTAGAAAACTTGTTAGTGAAGATATGTTGGCTTTTCTGGATTTATCCAATAATATTTGAAAATTACTGGATGTATTCAGATATAAGCCTTTTTTCGTAAATTTTTTTTTATAAATAAATATAAAGATAAATAACTTAGAGGAAATGACAAAAATGCCCCTGAAAACAGGCCTATGGCCTTGAAATCAGGATTTTCAGAAAATATTTTGGTAAAATTTTAGATTTAGGGCTCAAATAAAATCAAATAACCACAAAATCGGGTGTGAAATACCCTAGTATGATTAAAGCCATAAATAAACCTTAAAACATAAACTTCTATGAAAAAAATTAGAAATATCATGAAAAAACATGATTTTGCCAGTGTTTTGCTTGAATCGGGACTCCGCGGGCACCCTGTTTTTGCAATTTAATCAAACCAAGCCTCAAATAAATTCCAAAATTAATAAAAAATCACACATTCACTTCTGATAACTCTAAAATTAAGATGGAATAAAAAAAATCTATTTTTGACATTATCTTAATATAAAAATTGTATAAAACCCTAAAATATGTGATTTTTGTTTGTGGGTACGTACCTGTCACAGTGTCAGACTCGAATCAAGGGTCAAATCACCATATAAATTTACAACAATTTATAGAGAGATACTAGACAGAAAAACAGAGATTTCCCTTTTTACAGATCGGAAAAATCATCTTCGGTTAGGGAAATATCGTTCTTGCAATATACGCTTAATTTTAACGAATATAAAACATATTAAAACAAGTATTTTTTATTTTGGGTATAGGAAAAAATAGCAAACCACATTAAAAAATTATGAAATTTTAGTAGTGAATAGCAGACACTCAAAGAAAGATTTTGCTATTTACAGATCATCAATCAGATCTCTGGTTAGGGAGATACAATCGACACAAGTCGACTTATGGTTTAAATGAAGCATAACAAGTCCTGAGAAAACGTTTCTACTTTCTGATAGATGGAAAATAGCAAACAAAAACATAAAAATATAAAAAATATACAGTAAATACTAGACATCAACATGAAACTACTACAATTTATGGATCGTAAATAAGATCTCGGATGACTGAAATATTGCACCTGCAATTTGCTCTCGAATCTCAATAGCGATTTCACGGGTCAAGAAATCACGGTTCAACTTTCTATTTTTTTTGACAGAGTTTCCGAACCCAAAACTATCTGATTTTTTTACATCGATCGATGGTGTTTCTTCTCTAATGATTGAGTTTTTCATAGATAGGGCTTTACATATTGAATTTTTATCATTCATTTAGTGAGTGGCGTGTTTTGGATTATAAATTTTTGATGTTTAAATGGGATTTTTTGAAAGTGCTAAAATCAACGACCCACAATACTTTGTGTTGTAAATTAAGTTTAAAATGCGTTGCGAGCCGTCGAATTTTCACATTTCAAAAAACATACCTATATGTTCTAAAGTCTTCGTGTAAAGCATATTTCTTACTAAATAAATTATAAAGAACAAATATATGAGGTCTGATTGATGAGATGCTCAAGCATTGGAGGAGAGTCGTCCGATCATTGTTGGTTGTAGATTTTAGACCTTCCTATGGTTGCGAGCCATCAAATTTTCATATATATATATATATATATATATATATATATATATATATATATATATATAAACCCTCCTTCATCAACCGCACATTGGCAGGCCTCCGGTTGGTAAAACCTATGAGGTTTCCCTTGCCACCCAGCTTCAACCTTGTGGCAAGGATGCCCCCCATGGGTTTCAAATTTGGGACATCCCGTCAACTTGGTGACCTTCATAAGTCACCCCTACCAGATGAGAGGAGCCTTTGTGGACCATGTTGGAATATATTTCAGATTAGGTAAAACAACAGATTTAATGCTATAAATTAAAGTCTGTTAAGATATGAGCTGCTTTGTAGCTACACCTAGTAAACTTGCTTCGTATCTGATTTTTTGTTCAGGTTTGTATCGTCCTTTGCTATCTTGACATGCAAGGTGTTCTTTATTATTATCTATGAGAAAGCTTTAGAAATGTCCAATTTGGTACTTTGGGTTTCTCCATTTTGCATATTGTAAATATTTTATCTGATAGTAGTAGTAGGGCCAGATAATACACTTGATGCAGTCACTATTTAAGATTTAATAAAATACCAAAACTAATTTCTTCCTCAGAAGTTTTATTGGCTTGGACCATTAGCTAGAGTCGGCCAACTAGTTCATGTAAGATCAAGTACCTAGGGAAGCTTGCTATGCAAAAACCTTGATGCCTTCTTTATGATGACTAAGTTCTTAGAACGATTTTTCAGGCTGACATAATAAATAACTAATATGCTTTGAGTTTTTGCATGGATGATACCATAAGAATCTTTTAGCATGTACTTTTGATCACTCTATTCCTTGTCCAATATTACTAGTATCCATCCACTTGGTTCAACTGCTATCATATTTGATCAATGGATAATTTTCATGGGTGAAGCAATGGGAAGCTTGCAACTTGAATTATATTTCTCCCATTTGGCGTTCTTGCAAGCAAATCTTTCAATATGAAAAATGAATCTCACAATGCAAGATCTGTCTAATCACATGTATTGGTTGGAACTCTGTCCTGTTTGTACCTTTTCAAATTAAGCTATCTGAGACAATTTTCCCGGTCAAAGCTCTTTTTTGAGTGGTTTACTTTTGAAAAATGCTTTTCAGCAGGAAATAAAGGCTGATAATTTCCTCATAAAATGTTGAATATCGAGGTACCAATAAACACTCTGGAAGTGAAGGCTCTGTATTCTCATAAACCAAATCACATGATCCACTTGCTGCTTAGCAAATGTTCTACCTTTTGCTTTCCCTCAAATAAGTTGGTTTTCTTTTAGCATGTCTGATACGATAACAATTTTGCAGAATGTGAGGTTTCTTTCCAACTTTATCACTGAAGCTGGAATTATCATAAAAAAGAGCTAGGCGAGCTATTTAGTTCGTATTAACCAGCGAAGTATCACATCATATCATTCTTGTGAAGATTTCCATCCTTTTCTTTTTCTGATGCAGACTGGGATCAGTGCCAAGGCACAGAGACACGTTGCTCGTGAGATCAAGACAGGCCCGTGCTTTTGGTTTGATGCCTTTTACAACAATGGGGACTAAGCAGTTAGTTTTTGGAAAGAGCACAGAAGATCTTGATGAGGATTATGACTTTGAGTATTATTGAGGAAGCTTTGTTGTTGGTTCTGCACCGGAGGAGGAAGCAATCTGCGTGACTTTGTGGACATGGCGTTCTTTTGAAATACCCTGAATCAGTTTTGGAGTTTGGGACAACTGAAAGGAATCTTTCTGACTTAGGGTAACCAATCTTTATGACCAAGTTGAAGTAGTTCCAATTTGCAGGTTCCGCTCTCTTTTTCCTTTTCCTTTTCCTTATTTGGTTGTGGTCAAGGCCTTGCAATTTGGGAACCCCATGGCCTTGAGAAATTGAAAATTCCATTTGTATTTGCAAAATATTGACAAAATTATTATTTTACAAATAAAAAATATCTATAAAACATGAAAATAAAAATCCCAAGACTAATTTCTGTTGGTATTTACCATTAGAACATACCCAAAATATCACATGCTGACATTTGTCATACTATGCTCTGGCTTTCTAATTTGTTGGTCTAGATATCGTGACTTTTAGTAAAAAATATGTGATTTTCTCTTATATATGTAGTTTTTTCTTAAATATATGAAATTTCTTCTTAAACATGCAATTTTCTCTTAAATATATGTGATTTTTTCTAAACATATGGGATTTTTCTCTTATATGTATGATTTCTTTCTAAATATAGGCAGAGTTTTCTTTATATGCGATTTTTTGTTTATGAAAATCATATATATTTAAGAGAAAATTTGCATATATTTAAGAAAAAGTTCATATATATATATATATATATATATATATATATATAAATCACATATATTTAAGAAAAAATTACATGTTTAGGAAAAAATCGAATATATATGAGACAATCACATATATTTAAGAGAAAATCATACATATAAGAGGAAATCATATATATAAAAAAAATCACATATATTTAAGAGAAAATCATAAAAAATATATGTGAGATCGCAATAGCAAAAAATTACATATATAAGAGAGAATCGCAAAAATATATATGCAAAAATCTTATATATATTTTTTGCAGAACCGTCTCTATTCTTAGGTATGTATCTTTTCAATTCGATGTCAAAAACCTATGTTTTTATAGTTGCTGAAAAGCTCAGACACAGGCTTATAACTTTTTTGTTTTGAGTAAGAGTCAAAAACTCGTCTAGGTTTTTTGTTTTTTAGCTTCAAAACTTGAATAGAAGCATGCTATGCAGACTTGATCAATCACACAATCTATCTTTTAAATGACATTTTTTCTCAATCGCTCATCAAATCAAGATGATTTTGGAGGTGTTGAAAAGCCAACGTCTTGCTTTATTTTTATTTTTTTTCTCGATTTTCAACGTATGTAAAAAAAATAGAACAAATATAAATGGTGCAACCATGACTGTTTCAGTCCGCAAAACATGCTTCTATTATGATTTTGAAGCTAAAAAAAAGAACCTTAGAGGGGTTTTCAGCTCTGAATTAAAACAAGAAAGTTATAGGTCTATGTCTCAGTTTTTCAACAACTATAAAAACGTAGATTTTCAAAATCGGAGCGAAGAGATACATACCTGAGAACATAGTAAAAAACAATCACATATTTGAAAAGAAATCACATATTCAAAGGGTAAAAAAGTTTTTGAAAATTTAGATATTTACAATTTTGAACATGAAAAAAATATAAAAAATTGTAAAGCATTTCAAAAAATGCATCATATTTGCCGTACAATATGGTCATTTTATGTAAACTTTTCACAAACTTGATACATGCAACAAGATTTCAATAATGAGTAGATCAGCTGACAGGTGCTGTGTTGATGTGGGGCTGCTAATGTCTAGGGTTTTTATTAGGTACCTGACTGATCTGAACCTGAATACCCAGGTATGGCACAAAAATGCCAACCCGTTGAGGTCAACTTGAACCTGACTCGAGTAAATATGCAGGCCGGGTTTGAGTTGTGATTTTGGTTGCATTTCGTACTCGACTTGGCTTGGCCTGACTATTTTATGTGCATTTTTTTAGTGAAAAAAACTCCTTAAATTACATGAAACAGAATTTGGGATTTTATTTTCTTGTCATAACAAAACTGGAAGTAGAACCTAAATCTGACTAATTATTTGGGTGGGTTTGGGAAAACCGTGATGGGTTAGATACCCGATCCATCTACAACCCTATTTTGGTGGTAACAATGACAGGGTCACAGTGGTCTCTTAGATGCCGTTCATCTACATTCAGAACACCATAGGGGGAGCCCATCTCCGGAATCGGAAGGAATGGGCCCCTCTTTTTTAGGTTTGACATGCATGCTTTGGGTGGGTGGCTTGGGAATGGTTTGAAAGACCAACTGAGGTTAGGCAAACCCCTCCCAGTTATACAATTATACCATTGGGTTTTGAACCTGCAACGTCCCAACACAAGGTGTAGCTGCTCCTACCAGAGAAGCGGATCCCCCGTTGGTAAGTTTTCTCTAAACATCCTACAACCAAAAGGGGGAAAATAGTTTTCGACATTAGGAGCTATGCTGGTAGTAGAACAGTGAAGTTTTAAAACTAAGGGCAACCAGTATCTTGCAAAATTTGAAAAATTTTATATTTTTCAAAATTTCTGCCAAACTGATGGCTCAAATAAATAAATTAAAAACTAAGAAGAAATATATCTAAAACAAGAAATATAGAAAAGGCCCCATTTTTTCATGACTACTTTATAAAAACACATGACAATATTCTGACATTTTGAAAATAGTTATCATAATAATTTTCAAATATTGTGATATTTTAACTGATTAAAGATGCTGAAGAATGTCCTGATATTGCCACGATGTACATGGGTCAGACTTGGGTCAGGTCTAGGCATTACTGAGTCCAACCTAGTCAGATTCGGAGTTGAATGGGGTCAGATAAAACAGGATCCAGATCAAACTAGCTTAAAATTTGGTATTTATATATAATCGGATTTGGATTTTAGTCTAGCTCGCATTCTAATAAGATTTGGACTTGGATTCAGATGCAAAATTTGATGCTGATGAGTCTGAATCCCACTAATTGGATTCGTTTTGTATTTGGATATCGGATTACATCCGACCCATTGACATCCCTATATTTCCACTATATTTTCGAAAATCTTGCCATATTTGTCATTGGTGAATTAGTAATGTGGATGTGTTTGGTAGAACCCAGTTTCTTTTTCTTTCATAAATGCAGTCATAAGAAACTGAAGAATTGAGTGCTTTTACGGCACCTGTCTCCTTCCATCGTTCACACTGTCCACATCTTTCACCAACTTTCTAGAAGAAACAGGCTACACATTTTCAACATGTACACAAAAGATGGCGGTTTCCCTTTCAAGGCAATGAAAAAAAAGCCTTTTGCTTGAGGTTTCTCAAGACTTTGAAAGCTTGTTTTTCTTAAATGTCTTGTCACTATACAAGCACAAAGGAAACGCTTTTCTCACCCTTCCTAAATTTGATAGAGAACTCACTTTCTCAATATAAAATCTAATTTTTACTGATATTGAATATGCAACTTTTATGTTAAAAAAATGTTTTTAAATTATTCTTATTGTAAAACCTATATGTAGTAGGTATGTATTGGCAAAAAAATAGAAAGATGCATGAATTCATCTTTGCTTAATGCTTCACTCATTCCTTCTCATGGCCACTTCTTATTCATGATCTGGTGATTATGGTTTGATTGTGAACCAATGTACACAGCCATGATGAAGTCAATTCTGGGTTCACAGAGACAATGCAGCACTGGTACTAACAGTTCATTACAGAAGAAAAAAACTCACTGGATCACTAACTAATACTAAGATAGAAAAAAAAACTTTCTTTATACTTTTTTCCGGTTCTATTGCTAGTGCAGGCATTGTGCAATCGATCGGATCATATAGATATCTGTCCTATCTAAACAAATTATATTTTATGTATAAATAACATGATTTTTTTTCGCAAGACCAATTCATATTCGACTAGTCAAAATCAAGGAAGAGTGAACCTTAAGCTCAGCTCAGCTAAAAACTAGCATGAACCAAGTCACGAGCTCCATCAGCTGGTAAATGGGTTGACACCAAAAATGCCCTGTTTGGTTCGTTCAGTCCTAGCTGAGGACCGCATTGAAGTTAGTCCCATACTATCCAATTTTTGCTTTTGTTAGTCCATCTGAGTTGGGTATGCCCTACTCCTCTTCGAACTATCATTGGGTTTTTTTTTAAGATATTCTTTTATATAATTGCCATAAATAAGATAAACTTAATGATTAAGAGTTTTTGCATAGCAGCAGTAGTAATATGAGTTAATAGAATATGTTAACTAGAAATATGTGAACCGGAGCATGAACTGAGCATTTTCCGACACTTTGTTTTTGCAAATTTAATCCTGCAGATGCATTTGGTGTGGCCTCTTTACTAGAAATCCACTGTTGGATATGCATTTTTGATGAAAAAATGAGATTTTTGAATGCTTGAATATTTATCAAAATTACAAGTCATTGATTTTCAAGCCTTAAAAGATCCTTCTTATACATTAAACAATCTAGTTTCAAATCTCATGGGTGTCACCCTTCTGTGAGCTGAAGCGTGACGACTCCTCCAAGGCAAGGGGTAAGCTCATGGAGTTTTAAGCTGTCAGGACAGCGACCATAAGTACGGCAGGCAGAGCCAGCTAGGGGTGGGCAATGGGCTGGGCCGGTGGGCCAAGCTGACCTGAACCATCATGGGCCAGGTTTTGGTCAAGATTTTAAGCCCTGACCCATTAGCTACCGTGCCAAAACCCAGTCCGTTATATACATAGTCCAGGCTCGGGCCTACCCGATGTGCATGAGCTACCTAATTATTTTTTTAGTAGCTGATTGCATAGTAATTTGGTAACTATTACTATTTACCTAATTAGGTGCATTGATTATACGAGAAATAAAAATAATTAGATGGGTGCATTAATCTTTCATTTAATTCATTGCTTTTGGTATTATAGGAATTAATTATGAATTTTATTCGAAAATAACTTACAAATGAGTTTGGGGCGGTCTGAGCTGGTCCGCTCAACATTGACTCATTGAGCTAATGGAATGGGTTATAGGCGCTGCTCTTCAAACCTGTGCTCATTAAGAACCGAGCCATCTTAGAGCCACACTTATAACCCAATGGGCCTGTGCTGGGCCGGGCCAGAACAGCTCGATGCCCCACCCCTAGAGCCAGCGGCTAGGTCTTTATTCTTGGGGTCGGTTTCTCCGTGTAAATATTAAAAAAGTGTTTCTGTAACCAAACATTTGGGGATCTAGATTAGTTTTTCCCGTCCGTAGAACTTGTCTGCACAGCGACGTCAGCGAGTCGGGTCTAAGATGGAGCCTGGTAAGGCCGCACTACTGTCCAACCCGGACTTGGCTAGTTCATTCAGTTCAGTCGGACCCGAAGCCCATTAAACCCTGACACATTCTGGTTATTCCTAACAGCAAGATCCAAATCACCTGCATGTCCGTGAAAAAGAACCAAACCAGTATGGACGACAATAATGTATATATATGGAACCCTGATCAAGCTTCATTAGTTTCGGGTCTGGATCCACATCCAACCACAAAAGATATGGTCTTCTAGTTGAAATCCTGACCAGGGTCCCAATCGCTGTCATAAAATTTCCTGTTTGGGAAAAATCTCATGATATTTTGAAAAGACTGGTTTTTATATATTAGCACACAGAACACACAAAAATACATAAATATAAATAATATGTGAAGGTGTTGAGTTGTGGACGCCAGATCAAACTCCCGTGGTGCATGGGTGTGTCTGTAGCTTTTAGAGGTGGACCACGTAAGGCAGGGTGGTTGTGGGCCCCACCTAGGGGTTTTCCTCGCTTTAGCAAGGGTTTCTCATCACCATATATATATACAACAACAACTACGCCTTCATCCCAAAACAATTGAGGTCAGCGATATGAACCAATAAAGAAAATCATTCTGGGTCTTCCACATGAATCCTTCTCCTCCAATTATATATATATATATATATATATATATATATATATATATATATATATATATATATATATATATATATATATAAAAGAAGTTTTTGATTTTATGACGAAGAAACCCTGGCTGAAGCAAGGAAAACCCTGGGTGAGGCGTTATGACCACCCTGCCTTAAGTAGACCACCTCTGAAAGCTAGGGACATACCCGTGGACCAATGAGGTTTGATCTGTCATCTCAGCACCAATGTTGTCAATATTGGTATCAGCCCTGTATGGTTTTGCCAACGATTTAGGTGAATTGGCAAATATGGATACTCAAGTGAATCATTTTAATGAATCGGCCAAAAAATAATTTAAAAATATTACATGTCAATCAGAACGTGACACACGTTAAAGTCATTAAAATAATATTAAAAATTAATTTTAATACATTTTTATATTTATTAAAAAATGGCTGATTCAGAGGTAAAGCGTATCAATTTTCTGCCGAAACTATAAATATTGGCCGGCTGCTAGCCACACGGGCAACTCCACGGTGGTAAATCATTTGAAAAGTTGTTTCATCGAGTTAGTATCACCATCAAAACAGAAAATAATTTTGGGACTATCATGGTTTTTGGCATCATGTCTGTTGTTTAAAGTTTGCAAAAAAATCATGATATTTTCACGATACACAGGATGCCAACGACTCAACGGGGTGGATGTAACTTGACATCTGACCTGAATTCAAACCCTATTATTTGGAAATTTAGGTCTGATTAATAACCAGATTCAAGTTTGGTATTGAGTTTTGCATTCAAACTACAACTCGAAGTGTAAATATTGGGTGTTAAGCTAGTCGGATCCAGATTAATTTGGTTTTATTTGATTCCATATGACCCTGAATCTAACTAGTTCAGATCCGATTAGGTTGGACTCAGTAATGCCTAGATTCGACTCAAGTCCGACCCGTTAAACAAAGGTGATGTTTGTGACACTTATCCAGATAAATGCAACAATAGCGAGGTCCATAGTTAGATGGTTCCATCCAATTTACCTAGTCAACTTTCTCGAAAGTTCTAGAGACTTCGCGGGGCGGTGGAGTCTGCAGGAGGGATGACAGATCTTATTTGGTGTGAAATTTGCATTTCTGAATAGGTCATCACCAATGCTTTCTAACCTACCCTTAATATTTAAAGCATGCGTTTTTATGTAGTCAAGATGCAAGTCATTGTTTACACCACAAAAATTAAAAAGAAATCAAAGCACTATGACCTACAAAACAGTTTAACCTATCAAGGGTTAAAATATCACCTGCCATACTACCAACTCCAAGCCTACTAATTGGTCTAATGTCTAAACAACCCGGTTGTTAAATTGTGTCTAGTGGGCTTTGCCAACATAAAGTACCAAAATCAGCTTATGCACTTCACCTCGTCAACCTAAAGCAGCTAACTAAATGACATGATTAGGTGCTAAACTCTGATTGTGGGTTGTAGTTCTTTTTCGAGATGCCAACCATGCTTCTTATGGAAGGGTTTAAATTCCTCGAACCAAAGGGGGCTCCGCATGGTTGGTAGGAGCTGCCAGTGCAAGTCTTCCAAATTTTTTGGTGTTAGTCATACTTGTTAGCTTTTAAAAGCATCACCAGTTTTTGCAAACATGGGATCTTAGACGGCCTCACACCTTCCCCTTTTCCCCATTCACTTATCTTTGACGCGAGGGGGATCTAATATTCGTCTCTCTCTCTCTCTCTCCAAACATTGGATTCATGATACATTAGAATCTCATATCACCTTAGATTTAAGATTTGGGGCAATCAAAAACACCTATAGAATTCTTGAATTGTTCAAAACCCTATGATAGTTTCTTATTTATAATTATACTACTGCATTTCCTAAAAAAATGATTGGTTATTCAGATTATTCATAACTACTTTCTTAGTTCGATCGTTCTAGCATTGGATGGACAAGTTCCAAGAATGATCATCTAGCCAAGTTAACATGAGAGAGTTGGTAGCAATTTTTTTTTGTTTTTTATTTTGGGACTTGGGCAGGAGTCAATTTGCAATTCACAAAGATCCTTGGTCGAGTCAAGCCGAGTGTTGGGCCACTCTTAGTCTTATTTTATACTTAAAAAAAAAAGCACAAGTTGGCTCGCTCACCTAAAATGTTGACCACACCACAAATTAGTTGATTAATCAATATAATCTGCATTTTATAACCATATAAAGGGGACCAAGATATCAAATTGGTGAACCCAATCTTTAAGTAACGACAAATAGAAAAAATATATACATATATTTTTTATCCATATGATAGAGGGCCAAGCGGTGAAAGCCAAACACGACCTCACAAGTTGTATTTTTATAAAAAGGAAATTGTTAATTTAAGGAAGAGAATGACGTTCACACAGGAAGCCAACAACTAAAAGATGGGCTTCCACCAAGTTTGTTCGTCCACGAATAAAATTATGACACGTGTAGATCTAAATGACCGTACGCGATTATAATCTTGCTCGATGACGCATCCATGACGCTGGGCTGACGTCGTCCGCAGGGTAGGAGCCTAAGCTCTGCAGGGACGCGTGTGTGGATCTACTTTGGTGCGGGTCGGTTTGGACTTTTGACTTTCTATTCAGGCGGCTGTTGTGATTAATTTACAAGAATATGCTATGGTCAGAAAGGATGTTGACGGATCTGGGTTGCTGAATTATCCTTACTACAGTACTACCAACAAGGGCTCCGCTTGTGTGGCAGGAGCAGTCAGCGCACGTCACCTTGTGTTGGGACGTTGAAGGTTCGAATCCCTATGGTATGCGGAAGCAATGCTTGCTGCAACAGACCAACGGAGCTCCCGCTTGTCTAGCAGGAGCAGTTAGTGCACGTCACTTTGTGTTGGGATGTTGCAAGTTCAAATCCCAATGGTAAAACTTTCAATCCTCAAGTTTGTGATGTACCAAATTTTTAAACCTTAAAAAACATATTTTACAGCAGAAAACTATGGTCCAATGACAAAAAAAAAAACATACATATATAGTGAAGGGGAACTTCCAACTAAAGAAGGTACAAACCATTCAAACCACTTTAAAAAGACATTTATAAGCATTTTTTTGACAAATCCTAACACACATGTGATCTGAATCTTATTGTGAACTTTGTTGATGCATAGAATAAATTTGTATGATCTAGAATTCCCCAAACATTTCAAACCATTGATTTTTGTCACATTATAAAATCCTACATATACATTGGAAAAATTTGCTAAAAGAGTTGATTCTTAGGTTTTTCACCATGGAGATTACATCCGTACTGTCATATTTGTCTAAAGCACTTTTAAAATAGCTTTTCAAAAGTGTTTGGATGGTTTTTACCTTTGTTTGGTTGGACAATCCTTCTCTTATATATATATATATATATATATATATATATATATATATATATATATATATATATATATATATATATATATATATATATATAAAAGCGCACGAGTAATGTGTTCCTTAAGCCCCTTTTTTATTAAGTCTTGTTAATTAGGCTCATTCAAATATCATAGTTTTAAGTATTTTTTCTCATGTCTAACAGCGCAGATGTGATCTATAGATTTTGCTTAATGAAAATCGGTTTTTGGATTGCTGGAATCTGACCTGTATATAGGGTTTTTCAGTAATCCAAAATCAATGGCTATGAAGGTACCCATTTTTTTTTACTCATAAAAATATATTTTTTGGTCAAAAAACATCATCTAAGAGTTGATTCCCACTAACTCAAGCATGCTAAACACATCTATCACAAAACACTTAAAACCTATGGGGTAGAATGAAAAATGGGGTCTAATATGTTTAGCTCTCTCTCTCTCTCTCTCTCTCTCTCTCTCTCTCTCTCTCTTTCTATATATATATATATATATATATATATATATATATATATATATATATATATATATATATATGTGGTTGGTTAAATCAATAATCTAGTTGAGAATCTCACGATACAAGTTGCTTTGACCCAATCTAACATAATAGATGTATTCAGCATGGTTGTTTTAGTGAGAAACGTCTCTTGTATCATGTTTTTTAATGAAAACCCAAGTTTTCAAACTTGATAAAAATCTGTTCATTTAAAATTGTTGTTTTTTGTGTTGCCAAAAACGATATCCATAGGTCTGATTCTGTTGGTTTGAAAGCTAGTTTCCACTAGAAAAAATGCATAGATCACGGCCAGAATTTCAAAAAGTGATGTATAAGAGAGCGTAATATGTTCCTTAGGATCTTCTTTTCGTTAGGTCTTATTAGCCCCCCTTCAAAAATCATAGTTTTAAGTATTTTTTCTCATGTCTAACATCATAGATTTGATTTATAGGTTTTGTTTAGTGAAAACCGGTTTCTAGATCGTTGAAATCTGACCTGTATATAAGTTTTTCCAGTGATCTAAAATCAATTGCTACGAAGGCACCAGTTTTTTAGGCTGAGAAAATTATGTTTTTTCGTCAAAGAAACATGATCGAAGAGTCAATTCTCACTAAATTTGAGCATGCTAAACATATCTAATCTGTCATAAAACACTTAAAACCCCTGTGAGACAGAACGGGGCAGCACAAGAAATGGGACCTAATATATTCAGTTTACACACACATACACACATATATATATATATATATATATATATATATATATATATATATATATATATATATATATATATATATAAAAGGTGGTTCTTAACCATAATATATACCATAAGATGGTACACATTTTTGTTTGGATGGATTTAGACACTAAATATTAGATTTAACCGTACAAATGTGTTTGGCATAGTTTATTTACTATGTTATAAGGTTTTATGATATCTAATACATCATAGGATCATATTTTTGTGACAATGAAAATCAACTGCTCACAATTCATGAAAATAAGGATAGTCTAAAAATGGTGTAAAATTTCATATTTCATTCAACTTTAATGCATAAAAGTAATAAATAGAACATGTTAAATGTAATCCAAAGGTTAGATTTTGCATTTGAAGCTTAGATGTACGTGTAATACAATAAGTTATGGTGGTACGGTATATATATATATATATATATATATATATATATATATATATATATATATATATATATATATATATATTACAATGCTCCCAGAGCACATACTAGAAATCATAGTTTTGTAATCTATCTTGTCAATCAGACCTCATAGATGTATTCAATATAGATTATTTGATAGAAACCGTGTTTGGATCATGCTTTTTGGACATAAAAATAATGTTTTTTAAGTTATAAAATTTTGGTACTTTTGAAGATCTTTAAAAACCTACAGGTAGGGGTGGCAATTGGGTCGGGTTGGCGGGTCAGCATACCTCAACACGAACCTGACCCATTTATTAAACGGGTCGGCTGTGGCAAACACGAACCCGACCCATTTATTAAACGATTAACCCGACATGACACGGTTAACCCATTTAATAAACGGGTTGGGTCGGGTAAACGGGTTGGTGGGTCAGGTTCAGGGTTTTACATTGAAAAGTTTACAGGTTGGCGGGCGGGTTGGCGGGCGGGTCGGATTCGGGTAAACGGGTTGACCCGCCCGCCTAACCCGTTTATTAAATGGGTTGGCAGGTTGGCATACCCCTAACACGAACCCGGCCCGTTTAATAAATGGGTTACAACACGAACCCGTTTAAGCCAAACCCGAACCCGGCTAAGAACAGGATTGGCGGTTAGTGTCAGAAATTGCCACCCCTACCTACAGGTATGTCATAATCACGTGATCCAAAACTTGTTAAATAGTAAATAATAATTGTAGACCATATCTATAAAGTATTATCAACAAAAAAGCCCACAAGCATCAATTAGGTGGGAGTAGGTACTCTGGGAGCACCCCATCATTACTCTCTCTACGTATGTGTTTATATTTGGTATTAACGAAGGTACAAAACTATTTTCCCAAAAATCATAGTTTCAAACTATATCAACTCAATCGGACCACATAAATCTACTTAGCATGGTTTATTTGCTAAGGATCAACCTTCAGTTGGTGGTTTTTCATTGTAAAAATATGACTTTTTGAGTCATAAAATTTTGGTACATTATGGGCCATTAATTTTTCAAACCTTCTTTACTACCAAATATTAACCTTATATGTATATGTGCCGTACGAATGAATTCTTTTCATTTTTTCCATAATTTTTCATGAAACTAATTAACCTTACATATATGTTTTGCATGGTTTGATTAGTGGGAATCATCTTTTGGATTGTCCAATTACCATACATGTGCACAATCTTATGATCCTTGAAAAACCATTGGCTTACAATATAAGATACTTTTTTGGCTCACAAATCGTATTTTTTCATTAAAAATCGCACAATCCAAAAGCTGATTCTTAGCATAATCAGTGAGGTCTAATTGGATAGACATGATCCATAGCTATGATATCTAGTTCATTCGCCCGGTAGCATTGATATGACCTCTCTCTCTCTCTCTCTCTCTCTCTCTCTATATATATATATATATATATATATATATATATATATATATATATATATATATATATATAGAAAGTAACTGTCTACACTGATCCGTGCTTACCGCTACTTACGGCATTTTTGAAAGGCTTTTTCGATGATTTTCTTGAATTTGACTGTATAGATGTGTTCTTAAGTGTTTGATTTTACAGGAATAAACTCTTTCACCATTCAATTATAATTCACAGGTAGGTTTTTACAAGGTTTGAAAATTGATTGTATAATTTTTTTATATATATTATAAATATTCAAGGCTTTGAAAATCATATTTTTTATCCAAAAAAACAAGATCCAATTATCGTTCCCTAGCAAATAGACTGCGGAATGCATCTGTGCGGACAGATTTGTGCAAAACAACTTGAAAATCCCCTTTCCCTTGTAGTAGGCTGCTGTAGGCACCTAAGGCCTTAGGCAGCTACTCCCTTCTTTCCACGTAAGCTATTCAGAGCATGAACGGGGGGATCGATATTTTGTGAAGTAACTGTTCACGCTATCTAGGAAAAACAAGTATGTTTTCAATATTTTTTTAAACATTTTGAGAATCTAACCTACAGATTGGTCATTTGCATTCATTGCATGATATAAAACAGGTTTAGATCAGTGCAAGCAGGCCTTTCATAAACTTGAAAAGTCACACACACACACACACACACACATATATATATATATATATATATATAAAAGAATAAAAACATATGCAATGAAAAACCCTTCCAAACCTATCCAATGAACGTTTTATTGGATTTTTGTTATTTTTTTCAAAATTCTAACCGTACAGATGTGATAAGGAATCAGTTCTTGGAGTACTTGATTCTGATGATGCATGGATAAGTCTATATAAGTTTGTTTAAAACATCAACAGTATATAATTTTCGTAAAAATTTGAGGCTCTAAATACCATTTTTTTATCCAAAATTCATGATCCAAGTATCGATTTCTAGTAAATCAATCACGCTGAACATATTTGTACGGTCAAAATTTAAAAAAAAAAACAAAAAAATTCCATTGGGTAACTAGATCCCAATGAGGTTGGTCAATGGGACTAGTGGCTATCCTAAATGGATCCTGTGCTGCTATGACCAACATAGGTCATATGTGGGTCTGACCAGTGTAACAAATATCCATTGCTCTCTCAAGAAAAAAAATAAAAGGCATAAAAAAACACGATATTATACCTCATTTATAAATCCACAAACATCGACCGACATTTTCTTCTTTCATAACATCTAAATTTTGTCTTTTTAATAATTTTGTTGGTGAAACTTTGCAGATAAAAAACACAAAAAGATAATAAAAAAAATCAATTTCTCATGAGAAAATGTTGCCATATTTCTTGCATTAAGCTTTCGTCTATTCTTAATCAAACCTGATCCTGCTCTGGCTTTTGCCATGCATGGACCAATTCTTGATCAAAGTTGATGCATCTTGAGACTAAAACGTCCAATTTTGCATCACTTAGGGTTGCCAAAGGTGTGAGTTCCTTATACAAGATGAGCTCAACTCTAATGGTTCGAGCTCGCCCACTTGGGCGGGTTCTTTTAGTTAGAATGGTCAGAGTCAGTAAGGTCTTGACTTGCTTTGGTTGATCTTAATTTGCCAAAATTGGTTTGATTTGGTAAAAGCTAGCATTTTTTTTTTGTGTGTGTGTTTGGAACACAGGTGGGAGACGCATCAGCTGACTTTTTTTGCCTCCTTTCAAACGCACCCTTATCTGTTAGGTGTGAAGCCGTGGAGACATTCACACGGTTGTGCAATGAGTAGTTGGAGACGGTAGGGATGGCTGTGGACCGGGGCGGGGGAAAAGGTCTGCACCTCTGCCCCGTCTCAAAATCCTACCCTCCAACCCCGTCTCCATCTCCGCACAGGTTTTGATTTTAACCTTCATTCCCGCCTTCATCTCTGTTTCGTGTTCTCTATCCTCGGTTCAAACGGGGCGAGGCAGGGTGGGGCTCCATTTTTCCTCGGTCCACTGTCATCTCTAAAGAAGGATCGGGGACGGGATGGGGCGGGGTGGGGCAAGGTGGAGATTGACGACGGAAATGGGGTGGGGCAGGGGAAAGCGTAAGTTTATCTCCGCGCGGGTTTTGATTTTAACCTTCATCCCCGGTCCAAACAGGGCGGGGCTCAGTCTCCCCTCCCCCCCTACCACTGTCATCCCTAGGAGACGGATTTGATTGGTTTGGCTAGCAGCCCATTTTAGTAATAAAGAAAATTGTTAATGAAGAATTTACCCTCAGCAGTAATCTTGGAAACATATTTCTGATTAAGGGATGGCGTTAGCATTCTCATGTAACCCAACTTTCTTGAAAGAAAAAAAAAAAGAGAGAAAAAATTGAAAATACCTATTTCAAAATGACCAAAATGTTCTTGATTGATGTCGTTGAATGACCCAATAAATATCCTTCTAACATCAAGCATCTTAGCCTTTTCAAACCAACCAAGCTGGAAGTAAACTTGATTTGAGCTTTTTCTTTTTCTTTTTCTTTTTCTTTTTTTGAAAAATGTTCAAAATGGCACCTAATTTTTGAGGCATAACCAGAAGGTAATTGAAAGACTTCAAAAAAACAGAGTTTTTTTTTATGAGCAGGATGCAAATTCAAAAAAACTAAAAAATTAATTAGCTACAATTATCATGATTAATTAGCTATATTGTTAGTATAAAGATATTTGTGCTGTTCTTCGCTCAGCTCAACCAATCATGATTATGAAGGAAAAAGGTGGTTTGATTTATGAAACACTTTGTTGAAAAGTTAATTGAAAATAATTGGAGGTGGATCACAAGGTATGAATTTCAAATGGTTCTTGATCTATGACTCATAGTTTGTGCTCCAAATAATAGACTAATCATTTGACGAGTTAAAACCATATTAGGTCAAATAATTAGAATATATGCTAACGTGTGCTTGCAGGGCTTTTGAGTTAAGTGAATTTTGATATGACATCTTTGTATTTGATTTGTCCTTAAAATGTATTGATCTTAAGATCATCATCATCATCATCATCATCCTCTCATATTTGATGAATTTGTAAAGTTATATTTCACATTTTCCTATATACTTGATCTCGAGATTGTATAGTGTTTTCAATTAACCATGGGGTATTTCCAAGATTCGTCACTTAAACAATTCAGCTATCTTACTGTTACCTCTGGTTTAAGCAACTTCGATTTACCCAAAAAGCAGATTGAGATCAACCATGAACCAAACTGATCAACGCTTTGAAGCAACTCAAATAGATTCGACTAGTGACCCAATTGAGGTTGACCTTGGTGAAACTGACTCAAATCATGGTATGCTCAATTTTCAGTCAGACCTTTAACTGGGCCCCACAAAGGCACACACCACACCAAGTATGTTGGACTTGGTCCCTATATTGAATTTCAAGGTAAGAGAGTGATTTTTAACCATGAAGGTAGATTAGCCATTTGTGAAGTAGGGCACCAACCATGAATGAAGGAATCCTAAAGCGAACCGGGTATGAAAAGAAAAGCAGGGAAATTTTGCATGGTAAAACAAGTCGCCGGGCACATTTTGGCCTGGAAATTGCGTGGGCCCCATGCATGCATCAAACACGGCATTAAAAAAAAAAAAAAACCTCGTCCAAAAGGTTTAATCCTCCAAAAACGAGAAAAATGTTGGACCCTTGCGATTTTTTTGACATCGATGTTTTGTCAGACTGACGTTTTGGTGGGCCATCAAAAGCACCCTTGGGGAGCATTTGCCACACTTCTACCAAGTGCATTCCCATGAAGGAGGCATGAACCCATTTTGACAAACAATCTAAAAAAAAATGTATTTATTTATTAGGTGGGTCTCACCATATATTTCACATGAACATGTTTGTTTCACCGTTTCATAAGGATCCAACATCTAGGTGATATTTGAAAACGATTTGCAAGTTTTTTAAAAAGCTATTTCAAAACCTAAATTTTCAATAAAGAAGTCCAATAACAGTCTTTATGGTTAAGATCCACAGGAAATATCACTTTAGCCTTCTGTAGTAATTTGTTATAAATAGCTCAAGGTTAACCTGAGTTACTTCAACTCAGATTTCTATCAATTATGTCTTAAAATGTCTTTTAAAAAAATGATGGTTTTTTTAATGTCAGGAAAAAGAAAGGGCAGTAAATGAAATTGTCCTAAAAGAAGACTAAAGAAGAGACAGTTTAAACAAAAGCAGATGGGATGGGGTTATTTCCTACCCAATTGGAATCATGCTAGACTTTTGGCAGCCCCCCAACTTCCCCCCCTTGTCCGAAAGCAATTAATAGAAAAAAGAAAAGTGATAACTATTACTATTAATTGATACTACCCACCACTACCACATTATAAAAAACAGTAAAAACTATTGAAAAAATCTGTCTCCTGAAAGGCTTCTTATTTATATATACAAGGCATCAAGAAAAATCTCCCAAACCGTGTCTGCTGGTTGGACTGGTCCATCTGCCACCTTCCTCAACCCTTCTTCTTCTTCTTAGACAAAAGAGAAACATAAGCCTTCCCAAAAAACAGAGAGGCCAAGTCAGTGAACAACCCCAACAAACCCGCAACCCATAAAAACCCCTCCCCTCCTCCTCCCCCTCCTCATCCTACCTCTCTCTCTCTCTCTCTGCCCCCAACAACAGATACTTAGAGAGAGAAACACTTAGTGAGAGAGAGAGAGACCCATCTTTCCCAATGGCTCTCTCCACCACCACCACCATCAAGATGTTCCTCCTCCTCCTCTGCTTTGTGGGTACCCTCTTCTCCACCTCATCTGCTCAGACCTGCATGTCACAGACCTTTTCCAACAAGCTCTTCGCCACCTGCAGCGACCTCTCCGTCCTGAACGCGTACCTCCACTGGACCTACTTCCCCTCCAATGGCACCCTCAACATCGCCTACAGGGCCACGCCGGTCTCTCCCGGCGGGTGGGTCGCCTGGGCGATAAACCCCAGCGGCCGGCGGATGCTCGGTTCCCAGGCCATCGTCGGCTACGTCGTCTCCGGGAAGGTGAACGTCATCACCATCAACGTCGATAGTCTCTCTCCCACAATGAACAACGGGACCCTCACCTTCCCCGTATCGAACCTCGACGGGGAGACGTCCGGCAACGACATCATCCTCTACGCGACGCTGAGCCTGCCCAGCAACGGCACCACCTTGAATCAGGTGTGGCAGACCGGCCCTGTCTCGAGCGGAGTTCTGATGCCTCACCCCCAGACCGGCGCCAACATGCAGTCGACGGGGTCGCTGGATCTCCTCTCCGGGCAGAGCACGGTCTCCAGTGGCGGGAATTCGAAGGCCCGTCGGAAAAACGTAAGCTTTCATAGAGGATTTTGCTTGAATTTACGGAGATTTGGTTGTTTCAGTCTTTAATTCGATGTTGGCATCTCATGGTTCACCCTATTTTTTTCTTCTCAATTCATGATATGCTTGTAGAACAAGTTTTGATTGTTGAGATTTTTTGGGGAATTAATGGTGGTTGGGGTGTTTGATTGGGTTAGGACCTTATCATGAAGGGTTATTTGGGAGCTGAGTTGATTTGTTGTAGCCCTCTGTTAATTGGTTGTAGTGTTTCTGCAGGAGTGCTCTGTTTCAGTTTATGATTCTGGTTATATTGAACTTGGTTTTCTGTTCACTACTGCCTCATGTTACTGAATGAGGGGTTTTTAGATGATTTGGTTACGGAATTGTCCAAAAGAGGGCAATGGTTGCTGTTTCTTTGCACCCTTTTTCTTTCCAATTTATTCCCCCTTTCTCGGTCTCCCATATTTTTCTTTGCTTTTTCAGACTTTGTGAGTATTGCTTCTGATCATTCAAGCTTACCAGTATCCTTATTCCGACCTTGGTACTCTTTGAAATTCCTTCTTTTCCATTATATACTATGATAGTTGTGTTCTCTGTTTCTTCTGGAGTTATACCAAACGGAGAATGGTGACAGTGACTTGTTATCTCAAGCACTGTTATCCATGATCTCTCTGTGACTTTCATATGCTCTTATCATTTAGGCACATAGAAAAGCTTTCCTTTCACATGTCCTTTGAATTGCCTGAATCGTTTTCTGGTCGATTATGATTCACTGCTTCAGTAAAGATGTCCCTATCATCTGCGCTCTCTGCATCTTCAGTATCAATTAACACATCTTATCATATGCTTGCCTGTATTTACTATCTATGAATGGATCAATTTGGAAAACTAATAAGGGTTTAATTGTTTGTTTATCAGGTGCATGGAGTCCTGAACGCAGTCAGCTGGGGGACCCTGATGCCTCTTGGTGCCATAATCGCAAGATACATGAGGGTGTTCAAGTCTGCTGATCCAGCCTGGTTTTACCTCCATGTTGCGTGCCAGTCTTCGGCCTACATAATCGGTGTTGCCGGTTGGGGAACTGGTCTTAAACTCGGCAGCGATTCCAAAGGCATCACCTTCAAAGCTCACCGGAACATTGGGATCACCCTCTTCTGTCTTGGAACACTTCAGGTAGCTGCTTCTGCAAAACATGCATATATCTCTATGCGATTATGCAAACAGCAGTGGTCTCCGATATAAAACATGCATATATCTTTACTCAATTATGCGAATATGTGACAGAGCATTGTAAGAGGCAGAGTGGCCTTGCTGCCACCATCCATTAATCAGTCCCTTGTCACATCGACTCAGTAAAATAAACTGGAGAAAAAAAAGAACATCTCCATGAAAAAAATGAAAAATCACGCCAATTGGCTTGTTGATGCTAAAGGCTGGTTATGTTTTCTTGCAGGTGCTTGCTTTGCTCCTGAGGCCTAAGAAGGATCACAAGTACCGTATCTACTGGAACGCGTACCACCATTCTGTTGGATACTCGGTTATCATCTTGAGCATTATCAACATCTTCAAAGGTTTGAATATGTTGTCGCCTGATAAGAAGTGGAAGCACACATACATGGGCATCATCATTGCTTTGGGTGTCATTGCCGTGATCCTAGAAGCCATTACATGGGTTGTGGTTCTGAGGAGGAGGTCAAGAAGCTCTGAGGAGAAGTCACACCATGGTGTCAATGGAGCAAATGGATCTGGTGGGAGACCTGGAGTTTAGAGGCGTGCCATAGGCATTAGAGTGTGTTTTATTTGTTTTTTTGTTTTCTGCTTCTTTACTTGCATATCATGATTTGGCATGAGGATCTAGGGTTGTGTTGCCCCCCTTGTATGTACAAGAAGCTATTTTATTTTTAGGTGGTAGTGAATTCTTTCTGCTCTTTTCCCTTATCCTCCTTTTGGTGAGAGAGTTTGTTAGGTAGCGAGTGTGTTTGTCCATACATACCTTTTAACTATATCATGTATGCTTTTTCATTGTTTTTTTGGTGTTATCGAACCTCTTTGTTATATATTTTCTTTGATATTTTGGTGATCCTGTTGGCCCTTTGTCATTATTGGGTCATTAGAATTCTAAAATAAAATGAAAGGACGACATATATGATTTCGTGTAACCATTGCATTATATCATCTTCATCAACTCTTATGGGTTAAATAGGGATGGCAAAAAAGAGAAATGGGAGCTCACGCTGCTTATTAAAGGAAGGAGAGATTAGAGATGAGAGAAAGAGTTTTACGTTAGGGTTATATATATATATATATATATATATATATATATATATATATATATATATATATATATATATATATATATATAAAAGGGTATAATTGTAATTTTCTTAATAGAGATCAGGAACTGGGGTGGAGGCAATAGTAAGTCCATTTCTGCATGGGGTTTTGATTTTTTAACTTCCATCCACATTTCATGTCCTCCATCCCCGGTTCAAACAGGGCAGGGCGGGGTTTCCCAGTCCACGGCAATTATGTTTAACATTATTCATGCATATATAGATACGACGGATAAGGGTTTTGTGCAACAGTTACATCAAGTGGCTGTGATGTTGATGACATTTTTGTATGGATCCTGGATACGACGGATAAGGGTTTTGCCTAACATTTAACAAGCACTTGAGTGCAACAGTTATATCAAGGGGTTGTGATGTTGATGACATTTTCTTTTCGGATAATGAGACATGTATGGGTCCTACAAGCACAATCAAATATAAAATCTGTCATTTCTTTAGTCCAGTGGTCACCTCAAGTTGGAGAATGATAAGGCTGAGTGCATGTGACTTGGGTTTTGGACTCTTTCATGACTTAACAAGGAGTTGTAATGAACCCCATTAATCGGAGTAGCAAATAGGCCTAAACTTAAGTGGCATCCCATTCATGACATACTAAAGTGCTTTGAGCAGCTCATTTGCTACTTCACATTCTCACAACCGTTATGTAACCATAACCTCTAAGAAAAACCCAAAACCTTTCATGTACTGGAGTCAATACTGCTTACATCAGGTTGGATTCGATGGATAGTCCAAACAATATCATTTGCTTTGGCCACGGCTGTGGTTCTTCGACATGTGATTCTCAACTGTCATTCCTCAGCCTGTAATTGTCGCTCACATGTTTATTCTTGTGACCAACTTTCACACTATAAAAGGTCTCAACTTTAGCATGCATTTAGGGCATGTTTGTTATGCCATGCGATTCTTGGATTTTCTTAAGATCATGTGATTATAAATCACAATCACGCTACTTTCTTAAGGTTAGGGAAGCATGAGAAAGTATAAGTTGTGATTATGAATTGTTCCTCCCTCGAATCTTATGAAAGTTGGTCACAAGGTTTTACTTTAATTTTAACCAACAATCACAACTTGAACCTGCTCACCTGTGATTGTCGATGTCACGTGTGACCAAAGCAAACATCCTCCTTAAGGTTTCAAAATCATACGCTGCACCATTTCATGTTTGTATAGCTTGTGATTCTTTTGTGAGTGTGATGCTGCACCTGATCTGCCCTCCATCTTATGTTGGGTCACATAACTGAACAGGATGTACCCCAGCGCGATCAGGTGAAGTGGCACACTCAAAGAGTGCAGATTTGAGTGCTTCTAGGGAAAACAGGCTCACCACATGGATGGCGTAGGTCGGAAAACGGTAGGATTTCACACGAGAAATCCAGTTTAATAGCAAATTAAGCTCTTTGGGTCTGAAGAAGGAATTTTCAGCACACTCATAGGTCAAAAAAAGGTAGGATTTCGCCCGGGAAGTCCAGTTTAATGCCAAAGTGAGCTCTTTAGATTGTGGGGAAAGAGCGACTGTCATTTCTGCTACAAATCCTACCTACTCTAAAGCTTATGCTAAATTATGGAAACTAAGGATTCATTTATCAAAAAGATGTATGTGCATTAGGGCACAACACTATTTACAGTGTCGGCAACCCCCACATACTGGGCTCGAACCCATGACCTACTGAAACCAAAAACAAAGGTGGGCCAAAGGCAAAAGTGCCCAGCTGAAACGCTCTCTCCTCATCTTGATGATGCAAACACGGGCTGCTGCGGTGTAGTGTCTTCTTCACCCGGGGTAGCCTCAATCTCACTTGTGGGAGGCACATGAATTGTCGTTAGTTGTTGGCCTAGACTAGATGTGGTGTCAACATTTCCTTAACAACCCATGGATTTTGGTCCTGGCTTCAATTTGGACGTGTCATCAACACACCTCTAGCAACATATGAATTACCATTAGAAGATCTAGATTGTCATCAGCAGCATATGTGCCGTTAACATGTGTAGTTAGTAGTTCATTTGGTTTAAAAATGTGCATCTAATGGAGATAAACCTCCAAAAACCCTTATTTTTATCCCTCTAACTAGTGATATGATTCATTGAACATAGTCTAACCCTAATTAGAATCCTAAACAACCAATTAGCCTATCTCTTTCTTAATTCCTAAGTTAGGAAACCTTCAACTAATCAGACAGAGACCTTCAAACTCTCAACCAATGTGGTCTCGCCACCTCAATCATAAATGTATCTAGATCTTCGGATCTAAGATACATAGCGACAATGTATGTATTCGCCAAAAAATATATAAATAAGGATATAATCTCCCCAATTCAACATATGGTATTTGAAATCCAGAAGTACTCTTATTATACAAAAATCTCTATTCACCCTAGCTTTCTAGAACCTAACCTTTCTTAGATAGATCTAACCCATCTAAGCTTGTCTAACTTAGCTTAGGATCCATCTCTTATCTCACCTAGGCTTCTAGAGTCCATGCCTAACCGAAATATTGTCTAAGTTCCTCCACGCTCGTCGTCATCATAGAAAATGACTATCTAAGCTCGATGTGAGATTCGACCCTTTTTTTATGTATTTATTTTATTTATTATATTATTTCAAGTGTGAATTTTTTAAACTTTTGAATACTTGTTTGTGTTTTAGTGTTTTTTTTGAACATTGGTGGTGGCTCACACCATCAAGTTTGTTTTTTATAGGATCCATCTACGAGGTATGACTAGTCGCAAGCTAAAGCCCATCGTTGAAGATTTTGAGCTCCTGATGCATCTAATCCCTATCGACGGAGGAGAAAAGTCATTTTTTCTAGTATTGAAGAGTGAACCCCACATGTTTCTAATATTCAAATCCCGATTCTTTCAATCCAATAGAAAAGCATAATAATTTTCAAAACATATAAAATATTTTTGAAGTTTACATTTAATCTTACTGACCTTGTGATATGCACATAGAAATCTTCAAAACATATCTATAGAAAATATCCTTACTAGCATACGTCATGTACCTGCTAATTGTTGGTAATACAATGAAAGAGAGACGTGAACTTGTGCAAGAGTGCAACTCTGAGAAAGTCCCTTAAGCTTCTATATTCCCTCCTCTCAAAGACAATGAATGAAACAGTGAAACTAGGGTCTCTAAAGAGGATAACTAGAGAAGACCAATGAGAAGGGACACAGTAGGATGTTGATTTTGGGAAATAAAGACGAATTCCAATGTGAAAGGGACACAATATATATGACGATGATTTTGGAAAAAAGAGAGAGAGAGAGAGAGGAATTCCAGCCGATTTCTCCTTATCCCTTTGTGTTTCCTTATGGCAAAAATCACAAGTTTATTTTTAGGGTGGGCTTGACCCACATAACTTACGTGGATCCAGTTCCCATATAAATCCTTTTTGAAATTCATAGGGGCTGCCTGGCCCCTGCGTGGGGTCTCCTAAACAACCAATAAATATTGGCTCCCCAGGATTCTATTTGTAATCCAACTCCCCAACAAGAGTTGGATCCACCCAGAAATACTTTGTGAACCAGGGCATTTTGATGTAAATCGGGTGTCTGATTCACTAGTATACTCTACCAAGACTACGAATATCTAGCTCTATATAAGAAAGCAAGAAAAAAACTGAAAATAATGAGAAAATAGTGAGAAATTGAAATAACTGGAATTAAATAAACTAGATTTTAACTCAGTTCAACTCTAATTCTCGATGTCAGCTCATCTCATATATATATATATATATATATATATATATATATATATATATATATATATATATATATATATATATATATATATATATATATATATATATATATAGAGAGAGAGAGAGAGAGAGAGAGAGAGAGAGAGAGAGAAAGAGAGATAGATAGATAGATAGATAGAGAGAGAGAGAGAGAGAGAGTCGTTTCCTACCTAGATAACCACCTAATTAAGAAAGCAAATCTTATTTTTACTAAATTAATAAAATGAGATATAGATCAATTATTGAGATGTAATATCCATCACAATGATTATATATATATATATATATATATATATATATATATATATATATATATATATATATATATATATATATATATTCAAATTAAAATAATATAGACCTCAAATGACCCAATAAACCATGTGGACCCAGATATGTATCATTCTGCTCTTGTATCATTCTCTCTGGATCGAAGAAAACTTGCTCTCAAATCTGGATCCTGCTTGCTTTTCTTTCAATTACTTTCTAACCCTAGAAAATGGTTGTTCGAGACAACTTCTTGCAAACATGAGTCCACTTCTAGCTCTGGTAGACTCCTAACCAAAGAATATTCAAGTAACATAAGAATGGTGATCTGTTTCTCTGGTGGCTGTTGCAGTTAAGTGACCCCATTGATCTCAATTGCAACCCTACCCACTGACCGGGAAATGAATACCACCACGCAAATCTGATTATAGCTTATCAAGTGGGTAGTGACTTATGGAAAAACGTATGTCACAAGGACACGTTATTTTGGTTATGTGCCTCTAGTGATGATGAGTGAACACGCTCCGACACACTAACTTGGTTAGTGACCCGTATAATCGTTACTTTAATATTTCGCTAATATTTTATATTTAAAATATTAAAAATAGACTTTTATTGATTAAAATTTCAAAAATATTCAGTGTCTCGTGTCCCATTTTCTTAAAAGAATTCCAAACCTGCAAGTGGAATTGTGTGTCCTCGCATCCATGCATCTTGGTGACATTTAGACAACTTCTTACTAAGGATGTCAATGAATAGGATTTTATGGGATATCGGATGGAATTTGATTCAGTTTAGTTGAGTTTGGTCAGCCAAGACCATATCCTATTATAATCAGCATATGGTTTTGATCTTTTGCTATCAAATTCCATAAATTTTCAAACTTGTCGGATATCAGAATTCATTTACATGTAAAAAGACCTGACCTGGTGTGAGTTTTTCACCATTCTAATACGAATTTAAATTCAAATCGGTTTTACCAACATCCGATTAGTCAAATATAGTACTGGTCATCTTATCCGAATCCAAACAGTTTACATCCCTAGTTTTGATAGAATGCATGCATTTCTCTCTAGGATCCGAGTCTGACATAAACCGACCTGAAACGGATTACTTGCCACCCCGCCAAAGTCCTAATAACAGAATAACCGAAGCAGGTTATATGTTCCCCCCCCCCCCGAACATGGCAGTTAGCTACATCTCATGTTCAGGGGTCCCAAAGAGCACCACGTATGTAAGCATGTGCGTCTCGTATCCCCATGTTTGTCAGCATTAATTAGCGTTGGAGTTTGATGCGATTGCAAACACTTAAGTACCCTCTCCTCCATTGGTGCCAAAAAAATGACGATTCTTGAAAAAGAGTGGTTGTAAAGACTTAAGTGCCCCGAAGATGATTATTTAAGACTCAGTCTCTGCACTGCAGGATTATCTGAGAAAGAAATCTCTCCTGGAGGAGGCCATGAACATCAACCCTCTCACTTTCTCTCTCCCTTCTATTTCTGCTTCTATGCACATCCAACAGAAGATCTTACTGTTGAGAAATTCGGTTTTGATGTCACATAATATGATACACTGTCTTATTTGATTTTGTATGATATGATAATATGTTCTCTTGAAATAATGTTATCTTATGACTGAATATGTTTTGCCTTAAATCTAACGAGTATTTGATGCAAGGATATCTCACCCAATAAGGATGAAGACTTCCTGTTCAAGTACAACTATAGTGCAATCATACTCCTTGAAGAAAAAGCTTGATGAGCCATGCTTTCCTAAAGCTCAAATGAAGAAATCGGCTACCTCAAGATGAAGATTTTTTTCTCTTTAAAGTCATATGTAACAGAACCTTCAGGAACTTGCATTTTGCATATTACATACTCATTCATACATACTATATCATAAAAGTATACGATAGTTTCAAAAAGCTTTTTTTTTTTTAAAACCAATAAGTGTACCTTCTTACAACCTTTTATGAAAAAGATATTTTGTCATATAATAATTATAGCTTCTTACAACCTTTTATGAAAAAGACTTTTTGTCATATAATCATTGTACCTTACACTATATACAAGACAACATAAAAAAAAAAGGAATGTAGGAAAAAGACAAAAACATAACATCGACTACATGGAGAAAACAAATAAAATATGTTTTTGAAAAGACTTTAGTTATCTTCTTTAATGAAATATTTTTTAATATAAGAAGAAGACAAAAACATAAAATCGACTACATAAGAAAAACAAATAAAATATGTTTTTGAAAAGACCTTAGTTATCTTCTCTAATGAAATGTTTCTTAAAAACAAAAAGAAGACAAAAACATAAATCGGCTACACATAAGAAAAACAAATAAAATATGGTTTTAAAAGAACTATAGTTACTTTTTCTCATAACCATAGAATGTCGACTTACTTGAAGTCATCATTCTCTTTACAAAGCATTAAATGTCTTCTGTAACAAATCCTTTCTAAATATCCTTCCCAAAGAATGTCGACCTTCTTTTTGGTCCTCATTCTCTCTGGAGACTTTAAAATACACTACATAAAGAATACACTTGACATGACTATGTACAAATAAATATCTCAAAGCACTCATAGTACTTACACTCATTTAAAGTAAAGAAGTACTAATGTACCTCAAATCATTAATTAGAATAAAGACAAAACTACAACCCAACGTTCAAATGTACTATTGTAAGAAATAGACTTTTTACATAAAATATGTATTACCTAAAACACTACAACGACTAGTGTACCCTCTATCTTACTCTTCTGGAAAAAGGCATTCTCGATCTTCTCTAAAAGATATTTTTGAAAAGACATAACATTTCATATTTCAAAAAGTTACAATTCCAAAATGTAACGACTACTTTTTATAAGCTATATAAACACACACACATGAACTATTCAAACAAGAGGAATGAAATAGACGTGTGAGCTTACAAAGAGAAAAATATTCTATTCGTGATTTGAAAAGAGAGCCTTAAAAAAGAAGGAGAAAAAGAAAAAGAAAGAAAAGAGAAAAAGTCAAGTCCAGCTCTTTGACAAAGAGTATCCTCTGAGTGACAAACAGAACATTCTTAGAATCCTTCATTCGTGCATTCATATCATTCTGAAGGTTCTATAGGAAGTATTGTAACTCTGTTTATTCACTGTACTCCTTCTTTGTTTAAAGAAGTAGACCTCTGTGAAAGAGGGTGTTGCCCTTCTCTGTTGAGAGAAGAAGACCTCTTGGGAAGATGGTGTTGCCCTTCTCTGTTGAGAGAAGAAGACCTCTTGGGAAGAGGGTGTTGTACTATTTATCCGGTAACTCGGATGTTATAGTGGAATCTCAAGTGGTTTGCTTGGGGACTGGATGTAGGTCTGGATGTTGACCGAACCAGTATAACTTATGTGTTTTATGTGTTGTGCCTTATTGCTAAATTATTTTATTTTATCGATCATTATCATATTTCACTATTCACCCCCCTCTAGTGGAATTTCATTTGGTATCAGAGCAGGTTTGCTGGTTTCGACGTAACAAGTCTTCCAGCACAAATGGCATCTACCTCTTATGCTCGTGATATTGAAGGTAAACACGCATCTCGTCCCCCCTTCTTCAATGGCTCCAACTATGGATATTGAAAGTGCAGAATGGCTATCTTTCTCAAATCCATAGACTTTGCTGTATGGAAAATTGTTGAGCATCCATACACACCTCCATCCGCAGACTATAACTTATGGTCTGATGAAGAAAAGAAAATGGCAAACTTAAATGCAAAGGCTATGAATGCCTTATATTGTGCCATTGATCAAAATGAATTCAACAGAATATCTATATGTGAATCTGCATATGACATTTGACATTCTTTGGAGGTGATTCATGAAGGAACCAACAAAGTTAAAGAAGCCAAAACATCATCTCTTGTTAGAAAATATGAGTTGTTCAAAATGAACAAAGATGAACCCATCACAGAGATGTTTACCAGATTCACCAACATCACCAACGATCTGAAATCTCTGGGTATAACATATTCCCAGACTGAAAAGGTGAAGAAAATCTTGAGATCTCTCACAACTGATTGGGAGAGAAAGACCACTGCTATTGAAGAAGCTCAAGATTTATCTAAGCTTACATTGGACGACTTAATAGGAAATCTTATGGCCTATGAAGTCCACATGAAAGAAAGAAGGGAAGAAGAGCAACCAGTAAAGAAAACTCTAGCTTTCTCAGCCCTATCTGAGAATGAAGACTCAGATAAAGAATCAGAAATTGCGCTACTTACCAGAAAATTCCAGCGCTTCATGAGAAGGAACCGGCTTCCAAACAGGCACAAGGAAAGAAAAGATCTTAAAGAAGATCCCATGTGCTTTCAGTGTAATAAGCCAGAGCACTTAAAACGTGACTGTCCCCTTCTCAAAAGAAAGTCTAAGACTGAGGAACCAAAGAAGAGGTTCTTCAAGAAAAAGGCTCTGCATGCTCAATGGGATGATTTAGAACCATCCACTAGTGAAGAGTCAAGTGATGATGAAGCCGAAACTGCAAATATGTGCTTCATGGCAAACGAAAGTTCGGTAAGTGAAATCTCTGATTTTTCTTTTGAAGAACTTCTAGATGCTTTTCAAGAACTATTTGAAGAATCTAGAAAATTGAGTTTCAAAAATAAAGCTTTAAAATCTGAAAATTTAGAGCTTTCTCAAGAGAATGAAAAACTCAACAGTGAAAATTCTGAGTTGAAAAAGAAAAATCTTTTGCTTATATCTGAAATTTCTTCTACTAGCTCCAAAACTAAAGATATGCAAGTAGAAATTTCAGAGCTAAAAAGTAAAACTGAGAACCTTATGAAAACGGTTTTCAAGTTTACTAAAGGTAAAGAGAACTTGGATAAACTCTTATCCTCTCAGAAGGTCTCCTTTTACAAGAATGGGATTGGCTATTCTCATTTCAAAAAACCTTCTTGTATAAATCAAAAGACCACATTTGTGAAAAGTTCATCTGAACCAAATAAGGAGTATTATATTAATAATCTTTTTAACTCCTCTAAAAAGATAGACAAACCCAAATCCAAATGGATATGGGTTCCAAAGTCTAACAAAAAAGGACCCGATTGGGTACCAAAAAGAAGATTTACTTAATGTTTTGCAGGCTCCAAAGAAGAACAGATGGATACTAGATAGTGGATGTTCAAAGCACATGACAGGACATCCAGACCTTTTTGTTGTTCTTCATCATAAAGAAGGAGGAACCGTCACCTTTGGAGATAACAACAAAGGTTTGATAATTGGTATTGGAAATATTGGTAACATAGACAAACCTCTTATCAAAGACGTTCTCCTTGTTAAAGGATTAAAACATAACCTACTAAGTATCAGTCAAATGTGTGACACAGGTTATAATGTTAGCTTTAATCATGATGCATGCCTCATAGCTGACACAAATGAAAACATCATCTTAAAAGGTATAAGAAAGAATAATATATACGAACTATACCTAGAAAACATCACAGAACATTGTCTTATAGCTAATAATGACACTCAACATCTATGGCACATGAGAATGGGCCATGTCAATTCAAAATACATGTCCAAACTAGCTAAAAATAAATTAGTACGTGGGTTACCCAACATATCTTTTAAAAAGGATTATTTTTGTGATGCATGTCAATTAGGAAAATTGTCAAAATCTCCTTTCAAATCAAAAAATGTCATCTCAAGTAAAAGACCTTTAGAGCTTCTCCACCTGGACCTTTTTGGTCCTTCTAGGGTAGCTAGCCTTAATCATAATAGATATGTTTTTGTCATTGTAGATGATTACTCAAGATTTACTTGGGTAATATTTTTGAAAAACAAAAGTGACACGTTTTGTCAGTTTGAAATTTTATGTAAAAAATTACAAAACGAAAAATCATGTTCTATTGTTAAAATCCGTAGTGACCATGGCGGAGAATTTGAAAATGAACTCTTTGAAAATTTTTGTAACTTGCATGGTATTTCTCATAACTTTGCCTTCCCTAGAGCTGCACCTCAAAATGGTGTAATAGAAAGAAAGAATAGAACCCTTCAGGAATCTGCCAGGACTATGCTCCAACACAATAATCTTGTAAAATCTTTTTGGGCAGAAGCTGGTAATACTGCATGCTACATAACAAATAGAGTTCTCATTAGACCCTTATTAAATAAAACTCCCTATGAACTATTCTATGACAGAACTCCAAGAATAGACTACTTCAAAGTCTTTGGATGTAAATGCTTTATCCTAAACACAAAAGATAGCCTAGATAAGTTTGATGCTAAATCTGTTGAAGGCATATTCTTAGGATATTCAAGTCATAGTAAAGCATACAGAGTTTTCAATAAGTGTCATAATACTATTGAAGAATCTATGCATGTTAGTTTTTGTGAATCTATTGATCAATCTGTTCATATACAAACTAATGATGATGTTGAAAGTACAGATTTATTTTTAGATAACACAGCTAAGTCTAATGAAGATGATCACCAAAGAACCTTTGTCGATATCAAAGATCATCCTCAAAAGCAGATTTTGGGAGAACTAACAAAGGGGGTTCAAACTAGAGCTCAGCTAGAACGGATTGCAAACATGGCATTCATTTCTCAACTTGAACCAAAGAAGATTGATGAAGCCATCATTGATGAGTTCTAGATGCTAGCCATGACTGAAGAACTGAATCAATTCCAAAGAAATGACGTTTGGGATCTTGTGCCGAGACCAAAGGATCATCCAATCATTGGGACAAGATGGATCTTCAGAAACAAGCTAGACGAAACAGGTAATGTTATAAGAAACAAGGCCAGACTAGTAGCTCAAGGATACAACCAGGAGGAAGGTATTGACTTTGATGAAACATTTGCTCCTGTTGCTAGACTTGAATCTATTAGAATGCTCTTAGCATATGCAAGCTATATGGATTTCAAATTATTTCAAATGGATGTTAAAAGTGCTTTCTTAAATGGTTTTATAAATGAAGAAGTCTATGTAAAACAACCTCCAGGATTTGAAAATGAACAGTACCCAGATCATGTTTTTAAACTCAAACGTGCTTTGTATGGTTTAAAACAAGCACCTCGTGCTTGGTACGAAAGACTTAAAACCTTTTTATTAAAAACTGGTTTTTCTGTTGGCAAAGCAGATTCTACACTATTTGTCAAAGTAGTGGATAATCATACCCTAATTGTTCAAATATATGTCGACGACATCATCTTTGGATCTTCTAACAGCACTCTCTGTGAAGATTTTTCTAAGTCCATGCAGAAGGAATTCGAAATGAGTATGATGGGAGAACTCACCTACTTTCTTGGACTGCATATTAAGCAAACCAAGGATGGAGTTTTCATCAACCAATCTAAGTATGCTCATGAACTTCTGAAGAGGTTCAACATGAACTCAACTGCTTCAAAATCCACTCCTATGAGCACTACTACTGTGTTGGACAAAGATGAAGATGGTAAAACTGTTGATACAAAGGTATACCGAGGTATGATAGGATCACTTCTTTATTTAACTGCTAGCCGTCCAGATATAATGTTTAGTGTTTGCTTGTGTGCTAGATTCCAGTCAAACCCAAAAGAATCACATCTTAAAGCTGTAAAAAGAATAATGAGATATTTAAAAGACATAGTTGATTTTGGATTATTCTATTCAAAATCCTCTACATTTGATCTAATCTCATACAGTGATGCTGACTTTGCTGGAAGTAAATCTGACAGAAAAAGCACAAGTGGAACATGTCACATGCTAGGGCACTCACTGGTATCATGGTTCAGTAAGAAACAGAATTGTGTATCATTATCAACTACTGAAGCCGAATACATTGCTGCTAGCCTAGCTTGTACTCAAGTTATCTGGATGAAACAAACATTAAAAGATTTTGGTTTAAATTTTGAAAATACAACTATTTTTTGTGATAATACAAGTGCTATAAACCTATCTAAGAATCCTATTTTACACTCACGAACTAAGCACATTCAAATAAGACACCACTTCTTAAGAGAACAAGTCTTAAACAACATAATTAAACTAGAATTCATACCCACTAATCAACAGTTAGCAGACATATTCACTAAACCATTAAGACATGAAGACTTCACACGAATTAGAAGAGAACTAGGAATATGTAAACTAAGTGACTTATAAATTAATCACACTTAATATAATACTTCTTATAAGTTTTGTTAAAATCTTATTTTAAAAGTCTTTTTCTTCTTATCAATTTTTGTTAGTCAAACTAGGTTTCCATATTCACGTATACTCTAAACTCTTATAAGACACATTCTTTATGTCTTTCAACTTGTCATCTTTCAAGTACACATCCATAATGACTCCTTGTCCTATCTCCTTTCACTCATATCCATAAGAACTAATTATATTAAAAGCTATCATGACATTGTTCACATCACTCATCTCATATCTCCTTTATTATTTATTGTCCTTTTGTGAAAACTTCTCTTACGATAAGTTGATTCACCTTCAACATGATAACATATTATTTTATGAGAAATCTTACTTTTCAAATTTTAGTCAAAATCGAATGATGTTTTTTTTGGTTCTTTTTACCTTCTTCTTCTAAAGATCTAGTTGCTATGTTTTTACGTATAAATTTTACTATATCATTTGTTATATCATATAGTATGTACACTCTATTTTTATCATATCTTCCTTTCCTCCTATCGACACTTCACTAAGACATTAATGCCCTTCATGAAAAATTCAAATGATTATCCTCTCGTACCACCTTTTAAGTTATTATATTTCACATAAATTTTTACTATATCATCTATTATATCATAGCCTAAGAACAATCTATTATCATCTCTTCATGGTTTACATCTTTTACGAAAAAGTACTGTAAAATTCTCTTTTCAAAAACTTGTACTCCACTCATTAGTACGTTTTGTATCACCATTTTATCTCTCTCTCTACATTATACGAAGTTCCTTTTCATCCGTGACCATGACTCTCTCATATATTTTATATCTCTCTCCAATCGAGATTCATTAAAACCTTGTCCTTCACTCCACTTTATGTCATACAATTTCTATCCAACTTCAAGTGATTGGTGTCCTTTATGACCACTCTCATTTCTTTTACATATCCGTATCACCCTCCTTTATATCTATTCACACTTCTTTCACGTATATCAAAATATACACTTCTTAAATAAGAAATTATTGCATTTCCTCATACTCTCATGTTTGTCCTATTCCAAACTCCCTCTTCACGATTTTGGAATGCTTTCACAAAAAGTAAATTCTTGAAAAAGTTGTTTGTTCTTATTAGGCCATTATTCACTCTCTATTCTTCATGATCTTCACAAAAAAAACTTTAAAAACTCTTGAATCATTCTTTCTCTTACGTTTAATATGACACTCCATACTCAATTCATGACTCTTCTCACTATCCAACAAGATTGCCCATAGTAAATTTGTTACATATATAGAAAAATTATTTCGAAACTATGTCCTTCTTAATATCTATGCTAATATAATACACTTTCTTCCAAAATTGATTTGATTTGTCATTCACAAGTCTCTTATTTTACAACTCACGCATTTCCTCATTTCATATCAACAATTATTTTCTTCCTTCTATTTAATCAATTGGTTCATCTCTTACCATTCCATTCGATCTTTTCTATCCTTATACAAATTTTCTCTCGGTTCTAGCTCCTTTCTCTCCTAGTGCTTTATTTTCAAGACACTCGAAAATGGCTTCCTCTTCTACCAATGTGATCACCTCCGCCGATCTAAGGTATCCTGATTTGTTTCACACCTACACCTCACTCTGCTCTCGCCCCATTCATGAAGGAAAATTGATCAACTTTGACGACTTCATGTTCTTCGACTTAGACACCTATCTCCCCGAACTCAAACCTCTCATAGGATCTTCATCCCCAGCCGCCTATTATCCTGAACTAGTTTGACTGTTTTATACCAACTTCTCTTCTGATCATGAACAAACCTCAATCACCAGCAAAGTCCGAGGACAGCTGATGATTTTCAATGCTTCCGACCTAGGTAGAATTCTAAATCTACCTTCCACCGGTACCGACCTTAACGCCATAGTACCAATCGACCGATCGGTACTTCGAAAAATACTTCTCTGCACCAACTGCTACCAACTTCCGTGGCACATGAGGAATCTCCAACCTCAAGCTCAGCTACTTGCCTAGATTCTTTTCCACAACCTCTATCCCAAGCATCCCCGCCAAGGATTAGTTCCTCGAAAAATCTCTCTTCTTATCTACGCCATCCTTTCTTCTCTTCCGATAAATTGGTCATCCATTATTTTCAACCTCTTTATTCGTTATCAGAAATTTGAGCCTCTTCTTTTTGGGTGTTTTATAACTCCCATTTTCAACTACTTCCAAGTACCACTTCACAACGAAGTCATCCTCCGACCCTCTCACGTCCTCGATGCTACCACCTTCAATCTAAGGTCCCTGCACATGCCCGGCTCTGATGAAGCAGATCCAATATCCTCCTTCAATTACTTTTCTGCTATGATGGATATCGAGCAAACTCAAGATCGAATCCTTCGTAATCAAGCCCTGTTGCAGCAGACTCGCAAGCGGAATCGTGCCACCCGGACGCCTTCACCTTCTCCACCTTCGAGATAGACGCATTTTTTTTAGTCTGTAATAACTTTTAAAATTTTTTTTGGTCTGTAATAACTTTTTTACTCTGATCCCTCCTTTTTGTCCATGACAAAGGGGGAGAAAACCTGTCTCCCTTATTGGAGAAACATTCTCTCTTTAAACATTATCTCACATTTTTATCATATTATTATTTCTATGCATAATGTCTTTTTGACAGGGGGAGCATATTTTGTCATCATAAAAAAGGGGGAGAATGTTGAGAAATTCGGTTTTGATATCACATAATATGATACACTGTCTTATTTGATTTTGTATGATATGATAATATGTTCTCTTGAAATAATGTTATCTTATGACTGAATATGTTTTGCCTTAAATCTAACGAGTATTTGATGCAAGGATATCTCACCCAATAAGGATGAAGACTTCCTGTTCAAGTACAACTATGGTGCAATCATACTCCTTGAAGAAAAAGCTTGATGAGCCATGCTTTCCTAAAGCTCAAATGAAGAAATCGGCTACCTCAAGATGAAGATTTTTTTCTCTTTAAAGTCATATGTAACAGAACCTTCAGGAACTTGCATTTTGCATATTACATACTCATTCATACATACTATATCATAAAAGTATACGATAGTTTCAAAAAGCTTTTTTTTTTTTAAAACCAATAAGTGTACCTTCTTACAACCTTTTATGAAAAAGATATTTTGTCATATAATAATTATAGCTTCTTACAACCTTTTATGAAAAAGACTTTTTGTCATATAATCATTGTATCTTACACTATATACAAGACAACATAAAAAAAAAAAAGGAATGTAGGAAAAAGACAAAAACATAACATCGACTACATGGAGAAAACAAATAAAATATGTTTTTGAAAAGACTTTAGTTATCTTCTTTAATGAAATATTTTTTAATATAAGAAGAAGACAAAAACATAAAATCGACTACATAAGAAAAACAAATAAAATATGTTTTTGAAAAGACCTTAGTTATCTTCTCTAATGAAATGTTTCTTAAAAACAAAAAGAAGACAAAAACATAAATCGGCTACACATAAGAAAAACAAATAAAATATGGTTTTAAAAGAACTATAGTTACTTTTTCTCATAACCATAGAATGTCGACTTACTTGAAGTCATCATTCTCTTTACAAAGCATTAAATGCCTTCTGTAACAAATCCTTTCTAAATATCCTTCCCAAAGAATGTCGACCTTCTTTTTGGTCCTCATTCTCTCTGGAGACTTTGAAATACACTACATAAAGAATACACTTGACATGACTATGTACAAATAAATATCTCAAAGCACTCATAGTACTTACACTCATTTAAAGTAAAGAAGTACTAATGTACCTCAAATCATTAATTAGAATAAAGACAAAACTACAACCCAACGTTCAAATGTACTATTGTAAGAAATAGACTTTTTACATAAAATATGTATTACCTAAAACACTACAACGACTAGTGTACCTTCTATCTTACTCTTCTGGAAAAAGGCATTCTCGATCTTCTCTAAAAGATATTTTTGAAAAGACATAACATTTCATATTTCAAAAAGTTACAATTCCAAAATGTAACGACTACTTTTTATAAGCTATATAAACACACACACATGAACTATTCAAACAAGAGGAATGAAATAGACGTGTGAGCTTACAAAGAGAAAAATATTCTATTTGTGATTTGAAAAGAGAGCCTTGAAAAAGAAAGAGAAAAAGAAAAAGAAAGAAAAGAGAAAAAGTCAAGTCCAGCTCTTTGACAAAGAGTATCCTCTGAGTGACAAACAGAACATTCTTAGAATCCTTCATTCGTGCATTCATATCATTCTGAAGGTTCTATAGGAAGTATTGTAACTCTGTTTATTCACTGTACTCCTTCTTTGTTTAAAGAAGTAGACCTCTGTGAAAGAGGGTGTTGCCCTTCTCTGTTGAGAGAAGAAGACCTCTTGGGAAGAGGGTGTTGCCCTTCTCTGTTGAGAGAAGAAGACCTCTTGGGAAGAGGGTGTTGTACTATTTATCCGGTAACTCGGATGTTATAGTGGAATCTCAAGTGGTTTGCTTGGGGACTGGATGTAGGTCTGGATATTGACCGAACCAGTATAACTTCTGTGTTTTATGTGTTGTGCCTTATTGCTAAATTATTTTATTTTATCGATCATTATCATATTTCACTATTCACCCCCCCTCTAGTGGAATTTCACTTACATTGCTCCATCAAGCATCGTCTGACCTGCACATTGATTGTTGTTGAGCCTGATTCAGAGTTTTTACCCTTACAGGAAGAGAGTTTGGGGGCTCATCCCAGCGTGGGTAGCATCATTCAACTAAATGAGTTGTAGATCCTGATTCAGAGTTTTTACCCTTACAGGAGAAGAGTTTGGGGGCTCCTCCCAACGTGGGTAGCATCATTCAATTTGAAGAGGTGTAGAGTTTGATTCAAAGTTTTTACCCTTACAGAAAAGGGGGGTCTGAGGGCTCCTCCCAGCGTGGGTAGCATCATTCAACTTGAAGAGTTGTAGAGTCTGATTCAGAATTTTTACCCTTACAGAAGGGGGGTCTGAGGGCTCCTCCCATCGTGGGTAGCATCATTCAACTTGATGAGTTGTGGAGTCTGATTCAGAGTTTTTACCCTTATAGGAGTTGTGGAGCCCTCAGACACCCTCCTGTAAGGGCAAAAACTCTAAATCAGGCTCCACAACGAATCAAGTTGAACGATGCTACCCACGCTGGGAGGAGCCCCCAAACCTTTCTCCTGTAAAGGCAAAAACTCTGAATTAGACTTCACAAGTCTTCAAGTTGAACGATGCTACAGTCAATGTGCAGGTCAGTCGGTGTTTGATGGAGCAATGTAGGGTTGTCTGTTGGATGTGCACAAAAGTAGAGAGAGAAGGGAGAGAGAGTGAGAGGGTTAATATTCATGACCTTCTTCAGGGAGAACTCTTTGCCTCCCTTGATTTCTTTCTAGATAGAGAGAGAGGGTTTTACAGTGTTTTATGGAGAAAGAAGAAGAAGACTTTGAAGAGTCAACATCATCCTCGACTTTTTAGATGGACATGTTTGTCCTTTTTTTAAACGGAGAAAGAAGAAGAAGACTTTGAAGAGTCAACATCATCCTCGACTTTCTGGATGAAAGACATATTTGTCCTTTTTTTGAACAGAGAAAAAAGAAGAAGACTTTGAAGAGTCAACATCATCCTCGACTTTCTGGATAAAAAACATGTTTATCCTTTTTTTGAACTGTTTTTTTTTTTAATGAAGAGCATTTTTATCATTTTCTCAAACCACTTTAAGAGAAGAATAACAACAAAAGGTACTTAAGTCTTTGCAACAATCCGATTGTGATCATCGCAAAATTTTTCCTCTCGTAATGTTCTCTCTCTTCCTTCTCTTTTCCTTTCCAACCTCTTATTTTCCTCCTTTTTGAAGGGAGAAAAGATAAAAGAACGGAAAGAAAGAGAGAAGAGGAAAGAAAGAAGAGAAGGGAAGAGGAACTCTTTTGCGAGTCTCACTTGACCTTAATTTTAAAATATTTAAAATAACTCGCCTCGGTTTTTAAAATATTTGCGGGAAAACTGGGAGACGGGATTCGCTCGTCGGTACGAGGTTCGACCGTTCCTGGCGCCTTTACTAGGGGTAATCGAACCAAGGGTCGAATTAATGCCTTTTGCTTTGCTAAGAAATTATCTAAGTATTTATCCTAAGTCTAAAATGCACAATGAATCATGTTTGTGCAAATGCAAAGATATATGCTCTTTTTGAAAATATTTTGAAGAATTTCTAAGTGAATCTGATAAAGTGAAGAAATGTTCTCTAACTTAGAACTTAAGATTAAAGTTCTAAGTTTTTAGAATAATCAAGAGCTCGGGAAAATAAATCTGGATTTTGTAAAGTGATTTTGAAGTTTTGATATAAAAAGAGAAGAAATGAAATTTTCAAAATCATAAATGGACTTTAAATGAAAATGGAATTGAATCATAAGAAAAGATGGAATTGGGAAATATGAATAACATTAAGAGATGGAATTTTGATTTAAAAGTTGAAATTTCAAGATGAAATCCAAATCCAAGATATGGATTCTGAGTAGAATTCAAAGTTGAATTTTGAATTTAGGATCTGAAATGGGAACTTGATTTGAAATCTTGAATGAAGTGGAATTGATTCTAAGAATTAGAATTAAGGTGAAATTTGGATCTCAATGGAGTTGGATTCAAGATTTGGAATCCAAGATGGAATTTTTGAATCTAAAATTCTGAATGAAATTGGATTTAAGAATTGAGGATCTGAGATGGAGTTGTATCTGAAGTTTCGAATGGAATTGGATCCAAGATTTAGAATCCAAGATGAAATTCGGATCTGAAGTCTGAGATCCAAAGTGGAACTGGGTTTTGGTTCCTATAATGGATTTTGGATCTGAAGTCTGAGATCCAAAGTGAATTGGGTTCTGGATCCTAAAAATGGGTTTTTGGATCTGAAATCTGAGACCCAAGATGAGTTTGGATTCTGGATCCTAAAGAATGGATTTGGATCTGAAGTCTGAGATCCAAAGTGAAGTCAGATTCTGGATCCTAAGAATTGGAATTCAGATCTGAATCTGAGATCCAATGGTAGAATGAGGATCTGGATCCTAAATGGGATTTTGGATCTATAATTGAAGATCCAAAGTGGAATAAGGATTTGGATCCTAAATGGAATTTGGATCTGAAGTTTAGGAATTCATGATGCAATTTGGATCTGAAGTCTAAGATCCAAAAGTAGAATTATATTAAAAAAAAAACTGGATCTAAGTTGATCTTTTGATTTGGATTTTGAAAGTCCAAATGGGACTTTTGAAGATGGATCTGGGTTTTGAAAACCCAGATTTGAACTTAGGAATGTTTGGATTTTGAGATTCAAAGTCAATCTCAACTTTGGTTTAAAACTTGAAGAAAACTTGATTTTGAATCAGAGGATGAATCAGAAATTTCAAAGTTAAATTGAACTTTGAAATTGGATTTTGAATTGAGTTGGAATTTTGGAATTTCAAAATTAATTTGAGAATTTGAATTTATAAATGAACTTCAAAGTCAATTTGGACTTTGAATTTGGAGCTTGAATTTGGAATGAATCAAGAATATAAAGATTGAATTTTGAAATTTCAAAGTCAAATTGGACTTTGAACTTGGAATTTAAATCTTTAAACTATAGATTTAAGAAAGATATTTGAGATCACTTGGATTTTGGAAAAAAAATTTGAAACATATGATGTAATTCTATCTTATATGATGAATGAATTTGAATAAGTTTAAAATTGGACTTTGAAAAAAAGCTATTTCATTCTTTGAATGAATTAAAATAAGATTGAAAATATAATACATCCTTGACTATGGTCATTGAATGTATTATATGATAATCTATATTTAAATTAAAAAAGAAGAATAAAATACATTTTTAGTGCTTTTATAGAATTTAAAATGAAATCAACCTTCAATATACCCTGACTATGGCCATTGGTATATATTTTGAGTTAATCCTAAGTTAAATTCTGATAAAAGAAAAGAATATTTTGAGAAAATATGATGGATTTTGAAAATGGATCCAGTGTGGATCCAATGTTATTTCGTAAAAGATAAGAATTCTAAGTTTTGTTCACACCCTGACTATGGCCGTTGATGTAAATCGTCAACTTAGAATTAACTTACCTCTTACGAAATGGTGCACATGCCATTCGTGTTTCACCATTGTGGGGATTTTGAGAAATAGAGATAAAAAGCATGAAAACAATTTATGAGATTTGCAATGCTCATTCATTCTATCTAAGACAGGAAATATAAATTTTCATTCAAGATCTAATTATTACAAGATATGAAAATTTTATGACTCCAAGTAATGATATTTTCCACGTATCCCCTGCAAAACACTTGATTAATATAAAAGGAATTGTACATATCAATGATGAAAGGCTCATATGTCAAGATATAAATGATAGAAAGATGGAAAACGACATATATACTTATGTACATGTATATACATGCTTGCCTATACATATATATGAACATACACAGATATATATATATGTATATATATATATATGTATATCACATGTGATATGCACTCATTATAAATGAATAAGAGTGCTGCTGTGGGTGATGGTGACAAGGTGCAATTATGCTGAAACTGCAGCTGCCTTTACAGTGTTGAGGAACCATAAAGAGGTGGTAGGTGTAATGATGTTGTGAGGAGGAAGGTGGGTAGTGAAGAAGTGTGGTATGCAACAAGGAGGACAACAGGTGGGTGCTGTGGTAATGGGGTATAATATGGGTTGCTACACTGTTATGAGTGCCAGAAGAGTGAGACACAGCAGTGCTTTGGCACTGCTGTGAGTATGTGCAAAGGCTACAGCAGTGTAGGTGTATGGATAGCCAAATGATAGCTAGTGAAGATATGACTTCACAGACTCTGCCACCACCTGCAGAAGTAACAAGGAACACATTGATTGAGCACAACAAAGGTATCTTTCAATTGGTCATAAAATTGGAGAGCAGAAGCCGGGTATTTTCCCATTATGTCACCCTACTGTATTGCTAACCAAGAAATTATATGAAATGGTGACACTCAACATGCATTTGCGCCCTGAATGCTAATGTCGACAGTGTTGCCACAGAATTTAGGCAGTAGTTGTAGCGTTCAACCATTATGCTTCTTTGCGTGCAATTCAGAAATATCATCCAAGTTGTAATGCATCAATATTTTGGGTCTAACCATGTAAGCACAAAATATATATCATGGAAAAGGAACTTAACATGAAGTCAGAATAAAAGGAACATCTGTAAGATACTGAATGGATTTCACAATCGCGTGAAAAGAGCATGTTTATCCAGGGTTAAGCCAAAAGCATTGGTAACTCTACAATTAACAGCAGTTCAAATGCGAATGATATTCAAATTTTGAGAATATTCAAACCTATTGATTCATTTCAAGGAGAAAAAGAAACTAACCTGTATGGTAGTCCAATATATCCCAAATTTGTGGCAGTACTAAACATAAAAGGAAAAATCAGTGAATGAGACATAGTACCACATCACTTTAAAAGTAAATGAGACATGAAAGCAAAGTGTACACGACCACCACAGAAGGCTGGAAATTATATCAGAACTTGAAAATGGCATACTCTTCAATTTGATGAGGAATAAACAAAATATTCTGAAAATAAATAATGTCTGAAAATAAAATATATCTCTGTAACATGTCACAACAACTTAAAAAGACTGAAAATAAAGTTGATCATCTACTTACCCTCCCATCATATGATAAAGATACAAATATCCATGGTTCCTGACAACTCCATGCAAGACCATATACACAATCCTCATAATCACCATGTGAGTGAACCAGTGGATCTATCTTTTTTTTTTTTTAGGAAGACGACTCAGACATACTTTCAGATGTAGCGACATCACTGCATGGGTGGTGCTGGATGGACCATGTCTGGGGGCGAGAGATTTTCCTGGGAAGTTTACTTGGGTTGCAAGAGCACAATACTGATTGTCACGGTCTGTCCAATAGCTTGTTCCTTGTGAAAAGCTTACCCAGATTGATACCCCATGATGAGTTGATTCCGCAGGTTGATTGGAAGAACATGTGGCTGACAAGGCAATCGTCCAATGTTAATTTGATCTGGTCCATCCAGCCTTGACAGGCTGATGATCATGAAAATGAATAGCATGTGAAGGCATTAAGCTTTGCTTACTCTTTTAATTGCCTAAGATCATGCACAGACCTCGACATCACAAAATTTTCTCAATCAACCAACAACCTACCTTGCTAGGGGTTGGCTGTGAATTTCTACCCCTCAGGAACAAGCCGCTGAGAGAGCATAAAGATATCCCAGAGATTCTCAACTTGGAGTAGTACTCAATAACTTACTGTTGCAAGAAATCATGCATATGATGTAAAAAAAATACTGCATCGTGAACCATAATGCAAACTCTTGGATTTCCATCTCCTCTTACCTCAGAGATGGTGTGACGACATACCTGTATTCATGTGCTATACATCTACTACACAGATTTTCACTATCACATATTATCAGAGCCATTAACTACCATAGTATAACTGGACATGGATGAATTGAACCATTTGTTTGAGACAAACAAATTGAGATTATACAGATATTCTAAAAACCTTTTCAGAGAAACATGAACCGTCAGGCATAATCTCACCACCACTACTGACATCACCAATGATTCCATACTGGAAGGAATTTCTGTTGACTGGAACAAGAATGACCACCGATGTTGAAGCTTTTCAGATGAGCATGGTATCGATCACCTCGAAATCTTGGAAATGAGGAATTCTTGGAACCTGATTGCTATCAACTCCTGCAGCATTCTCAATTCAATTCCTCCATTTTAATATGGACCCCACCTTGTCCATAATGGATTTGACAGGGCTGCGCTTATGAGCCATTCACGCACGGACTTTCAAATATTTCTCTGCAACTATGGGGTTTTCTAGTCGTTTTCACTGTGAATCTGAGTTGATTTATGGTGGAGCTAATGTAGGCAAGACATGGGCACTGTTACTTATGGGGGTGACCCCATTAAACTCGGCATGGCATGATGAAGCCATGAGGATATACATGAGTCGTGATCCCATCCGATCGATGCTAGAACAACAATGATGACCCAAATGAAACTGAAGGGGCTTTCGAATGTCATGATCAAACATTAAAATACAGTAAAGCGCATAAAGAAAATGAATCAGAAATATCTAAAGGGATATTACATATAATCAAAGCAAAACAGGGATTCTGTTACAGCAGTAGGATGAATCGATAAACTGCCGGAATTACATAACCATGAAGACATATCTGATATTTATAACAAACAGCATAACTTGGGAACGAATGCTATAATGCAGGGAAATAAAGTTTTAAAATGAAAATCGACATGCTAAAATATTTTTAATACTTAAGGGAATGAACAGGAGTTAAAGAAATAAAAGGCAAAAATAATGCAAAGGATGAGGGAATCGTAAAACGAAGAAAAGAAAAAGAAAAAAATATGGGAACTCATGGGTTCCTGTTGTTTTTGCACATATGTAGACCAATTTTGCCACCAGCAGAATGATCTCGCACGGGTGCTCTGATGGACCAAAATAAAGGGGAAAACTAAAAAAAAAGGAAAAAAAATTAAAAAAATTGGAGGAGGGGAAAGGTGTTTACCTGATTCAGAAGAGAGAATCGACCCTTTTCTATTATTTTAAGGAGACCCGAGGAAAGAAACTCGGGAGAAAGGGAGTCAAAGAGGCAGAAGAGATCGAGCAGGAAGGCGTTTTCCTTCTGAAATTTGAAAATGGGTTCACTCCTTTTGTTACTGCCGCTGAAATTGAAACTCACTTTGATTCTTTTACTACAGGATCAAGCGATCGTAGCCTTGTTGTAACAGTGGAAATTCCGAAGGAAGGAGCTGCGGGATCTCGTAGATGGGGTTCTCTTCAGAAGGTTTGATCGATCGGGCGATGCTCCTTCCAGACTTGCTTGCTGAAGGGGCGGAAGTTTTCCTCAAACCGCCAGAGGAAGAAGAGAGGATGGTTTGAAGAGGTAAGAAGGGGAAGAAAGATACCAATGGGGAGGCAGAAGATGGATCGTGTTCAAGAGAGAGAAGGCTATGGAGGGGTGAAGGCGATCGTGCATGAAGAAGGGTGCGGGGGTGAGAAGCGGTGGTTTTGAGTTCCCATGTGCAGTTCCTTTTAAAGATGGAGGAGAAGGGTCTGGAAGGGTGGAGGTTATGGATCGACGGCTGAGGTGAGATGATTGAAGGGTTGGCAATGGAGGATTGAGAGGGGAAAGCTGGCAAAGGGTTTCGGTGGATTCGTGAATGGGAGCCGAGAAGGGGAGAGAGGTTTGGCGCAAAAGGCGCTGCCCCCTCTCTCTTTTTTCTTACGAAGGGTTTCCAAAGAAACCCTAAGAAACAAATTTACGAAAGGGGCCCCTTTTGCTTTTAGGTTTTTACAAAGAGGGGGGCTCCCTCGAAAAGTTTTTTTATGAAAAGTGTTTAAACTCATTTTTCCTCGTAATTTTTTTCATTTTTTTAGTTTTTGGTGTTATTTTTTCATTTTTTTGCATTTTTAAGTAAAATCCTAAGATTTGCGAGAAAACAAAGATAAATACTAATTTTTTTGTATTTTTGCAAAAAGTATTTACAAAAAGGAATTTTTTTAGAATTCAAAAGCTATTTTGAGAAAATTTCTTCAGAAAATGCAGTAGGACCCGGGTTTTGAGGAGATATGGATTTAAAGTATTGAATTCGGATCCGAGTTTAAAATTTGAATATATCAATATGGATTTTAATTCAGAAAATATGAAGAAATGACTTGATTTTCTCAGAAAACAAGGCTAGGAGCAAAAAAGGTCATTTTTACAAATTTTGAAAAATTTGAAGTGTTCAAACCGATGCAAAGTTATGTCAACATACACGAGAATACGAGCCCATGTGCTAGGTGGTGCTCATTCAAAGCCCCAAACAGAGACGTGGGATTCAGTGAATCATCGGGGGGGGGGACATACACCACCCTCTTCAGACTAACCTACATGCGATGCGACCATCTTTGTACCTACCAGAGAGGCCGCAACAATGGCTGCTTCTCGTTACGTGAACACTATAACTCGAACAAACACTTGGTGGACACCCTCTTCCTGCACCATAAATCCACTGAGACTCTACACCTCCGACCCCTTCTTCCCTCGACACGGAGCCAGCAACTCCATCTCTCTCGGTTTCGAGGGGCTGGGACACAGGCTCGGCCGTATCGTGAAGGAGCTCGATGGTGCACAACACCCCAACAGGGAGAAACCCACCTCGGACGTCCAAACCCCACCGAAGGAGGACCAAGGGAAGGACCCAATGAGGCAGAGTGGATTCGAACTCGAGATCTCTTTCCCCATACCCGAATGGATTGCCTTTGTCGACGTCTTGGTCGAAGGGAATTACTTCTCTGCAAAGAGTTGGGGAAGGGGCTCTTCTTTTCGAAGGCAGGGCCGCTTCGATGGAACGCGAGAAGGGGAAGGATGTTGAGGCGATTCTCTCTCGTGGGTTTGCGGGCTTTGCGTCTCACAGGGTGGATTTGATGAGGTAGTGTGGTTTTCTGGACGACCCACGTCTTCTTTTCTTCCCCCTGTTTTCCCGATTTTGTAGATCCTAAGTCCGGTTTTTGAGAGCTCTGGAGATCCGAAAATTGGAGTTTTTTGGGGTTCACATACGGAAAAGAGTTTGAATTTGATGGTTGGGTACTGTGAACTCGAGATTCGGATGTCTATATTTAGCTTTGAACATGGAAGGCTGAGATTCCAATGCAAAGTTCTATGCCCTGCTCGTGATGTATTTGTTGTATGTACTATGTACCTCATAGTATGGGACGTACTAATCCTTCGCTTGGATAATTTCTCTGTTGTTATATATGTTCTTTTATGCATCACCCACTTACATTTTTCAGGCGCATTGTTGAATGCAGAGTTTGCACAGTTTATCTTATATGTTATTTACGGGTTTCAGTTCATTCTTGATATATAAAACAGTCAGGGTTATATTTTTGTCGATTTCTTCTGCAGAATTCTGCAAGCGATGATGTAAGGATGGCATTAAGATCATTATAGGAAATCCTATTATGACTAATTTACTTGTTAATTTACAGGCATCTCTCTAGGAGAGATATCCGGTTGATGGTGGCTAGCGGTTGTCCCAATCTAAATCCAAAAATCATCACATCAAGCAAGCGTTTGAGGGCTTATGTTCGCGTTGATGAAGGAGAAGTAAGTTTTGCTAATTGGGACCATTTCACCTATTAGTATGCAGTTATCCATCTCAAAAGTTCATGATGCTGTCGCTTTTTTGTAACTGCAGGTGTGTAGTGAGTGTAATCTCAGAGGTTCTTGTAGTATGGCATATGTTGCCCCTTGCAAAAAAAGAAACAGCCCGTATGATTGATGTTCTGAGGCTGTTGTTTGTACTTGGTTATGTTTCACAGTTTCAACCGTCTAATGGCCATTCACAGAAAAAAAGCACCAAGTGGCCAGCGCGTAGACTATTGAGCCAACTGGTTGAGTTAGGAAAACTTCCCTTTAATCTGGATTACAAAAACTCTATGTTGACGATTTCTGTTGGCATGACATGGAGATGAAGAAAGGCGACTGGATATGTACCAAGTGAGTTGATTCTTTGCGTCCAATGTTGCTCCTTAAAAATTCTGTGTATCTCACACTTAAAACTTGCAGATGTGAGTTTATGAACTTTGCGAAGAACAAAAGATGTATGCGATGTGGTGTACCTCCTCCAAGGAAAAAATTGAAGCCTGGAGAATGGGAATGCCCTGGGTATAAATCAAACAAATTTTGCACACTTGATAGCCCCGTAACTATTCCTGAGTTTTTATGCTCACAAGTAGAACTATATCATGCTTATTTTGATTTATTTGTTGGGTTGCTATATTTGCAGATGTGGGTACATAAATTATAGAAGGAACAAATTTTGTTACAAGTGTGAATGCAACCGACCTAACAATTCCGATGGTTTTCACAATTTTGATCCCTTTGATGATATGAATTTCAAGACATACAATGAATGGAAGTGAAAGAAGCCAAACAGGGAGGAAAATGACCTAAACATGAGATTGGATCACCATGAAGTAGCTCCAGACAAATCAAGATCTATACCGTTTGATACTTCATTTCATCTTGACAAGTTTGATGAATATGATGATGGTGATATGGATGTGTAACAGTTGCAGCTACCCTTGCATTATTTTGTAACCAATGGCACTGATCTCGACAAGCTGTGGATTATTAACAGTTCTGTAAGTTGAGGAATAGTTTTGATGGATTGTAAAATGTAAATGATCCTTCTCTAATAATGACCGATGTTAAATTCTTATGTTTTTTCCACTGCCTTGTTTGTGGTCCACAAAGATAGGAGAACTTTGACGGGTGGATACAATTTTCAATGGACAAGGTTAAAGAACTGCATTGTTAGCGTGTCCTTGAAGCCATCAGATCTCTAAGTTTCCGAAGGTACAAGTTATAAAGAATTTCTTGGTTGGTGCCTTGTGTTGTTGAATTTCATGTTTCTTGTGATTAATGGTGAATCTCCACAAAGCTATTAGACTATTTATATTTCCATTCTGACGGGACATCTGTTTAAGCATAGCTGAAAATAGAGAGAGGTATTGCTCAAGTACTCTCTGCTTCACCAATTCAAGGTTTTCTGGTTAATCACTATTGCAAAAACTAAAACTATAGCATAAAAGCAGAGAACTTTGTTTCTTGCCAACTAAATTTAGTTAGGATTTTTTCAAATTATCATTGATTGCTGAAAATAATCTAAGTTATTGTTTTCATTCTATTCAATGTGTTCTTCTTTCCCTTCTGCTTGTATTGGCTCTGGGGCTGCCACAGTTAATAGATCCAAAAACAGTGTCCTTTAAAGTCATGCATGGGGCACATGAAAGCAATTTTTTTTTATTACTTCAAATGAACCAACAATATTTCATTTTATGTTTCCTTTTCATAGTTTTTTCTCACTACTCAAATGCAACTTGAAGAGATGAGGAAATAATGATTCTGTGTCAAAGATGCTATGGTAAGATGGACTCACAGATTTAAGCTGCTATCTCTGAATTCATCCAGCACTTTTTTCGTTAACTAAAGTGTATTTGGTTGTTTGCAATTCTTTTGCCACTTTAAATAGTTTTCATGGTGATGAAGATATAGGTATTTTCTTGGTTCTTGGGGGCGGGTTTGATGGAGGGATCTTTTATTGTTATTTTGCCTGCTTAATTCTTTAAAAAATAATGGATCTTATTCATATTTATGTTTCTAACATCATATATTGGCAGATATGCTCTCTCTCTCTCTCTCTCTCTCTCTCTCTCTCTCTCTCTCTCTCTCTCTCTCTCTCCACGTTGATTACATAGCCAACTAGGAGCCACAACATGTGATAATAAAATTTGTTTCATTAACAGATTGCTGCACGTGTGGAACTATTTGACGGGAGGCAGGTAAAAGGAATATAGGAGAGTGTGAAGGCAGATTACCTGTGGTTTACCCTCAGCAAACCTCCATCAAGGATATCTAGAGGTCCTGTCTGAGACTTTCAGAAGATGGCAAAAGTAGCTGTTAACCTCAAAATAACACTTCTTTTTTCATTCTATGTTATAGTCATGGACTATTTTCAATCGTATGAAACATATTATTTATTTAGCTAATTTTTATTGGATCTGTTTGGCCATATTCACGTGTAATTATTTTTATTCATGATTTTTTATTCATATTTTCACTCAAATTATCTTTTGAAGTTTTGTGATCTTTTCAAGATTGTTATTGCTTATTTTAAAATCTCCTCAATGTCTCCAAGACTCCAAACATTTGGATTTGGAATTATGATGTTTAATTTGAAGATATCAAACATTAGAATCTATTAATATATATGCATGCTGCTGTATTTTAACATCTGTTTTCCTTTTTCACAGTCTTGTCAAGGATCTGAGGTTGATTTTGCAATGTCAGGACTGTTATGCCATTGAGTTCCTTATCTTTTCACCTTCTTATGAAGGCTGTAGCCCCAGATTTTTACCCTTTTCCATCCCTCCTGTGGGAGATGCACTGTATGAAACATACAAAAAAGAAGAAAGAAACAGAGGATGTATTGCTGCCAATTGTTGTGCATACTTTTGTTTTTAACTTTTTATTCTGTTTCATGCAATGATTTTCTTTTTTCTGAAAGCCAAGCATCAAGGATCAAATGAAAAGAGGTGAGCTCTTTGTTGAGTGATTCATTAAACCATCTACTTGTCAGCTTTAAACCTGATTTCATTGAATATTTAGATTTCTGATTGATGTCTTTCCTGGCCACATTAAATGTAGTGTTTAAGTAATTTCCGCTTTTATAACTAGGTGGCTCTGTATTAGTCAGTGAAATTCTATTCATGTAATAACCTTATTTTTTTCTATTATTTATTTGGAATTTTTAACTCCGCCTGTGTAGTTATACACTGCCGGTCCCAAGCCCGGATAAAGGAGGAGGGTTGCGGTAGGCCTGTGACAGCCAGCATAAAAACTTTGTCATATCCTATGAAAATGAACCAATATGAGAATTTCGTTGGGGCGTTCCCTACTGAGCGACGCGCTGTACTCTCTAGGCCCGGAGGCAGTGATAAATGTGCAAGGGTTGCTAGGTCGTCGCCCAGAAGCGACGCGTCACACCGGCGCCCGGGTGTGGTGTCAAATATGCAAGGGTTCCCTCACTTTGTTGGACGGGTGGGGGTAAAGAAGTTAGTCCAAGACCATAAAATTAGGTTAGCCACTTGGAACATAGGGTCTTTAACTGGTAAGTTGGTAGAGTTAGTAGATGTTATGTCTAGGAGAAAGATTGATATTTTATGTCTTCAAGAGACCAAATGGGTAGGTGAGAAAGCTAAAGTGATAGAACCTTGGGGATATAAGATTTGGTATACAGGAATAAATAGGAATAGGAATGGAGTAGGGATTGTTATGAGTCGTCAGTTTATAGATAATGTAGTTGAGGTCCGTAGGAAGGGTGATAGAATTTTACTTATTAAATTAGTATTAGGTACGGATATTATTAATATTATTAGTGTTTATGCACCTCAAGTAGGTTTAGATGATTCCATTAAGCATCAATTTTGGGAAGATTTAGATGGAGTAGTACAAGAGACATCTTATGGAGAAAAGCTTTTCATCGGCGGTGACCTTAATGGACATGTAGACATTAGTAGGGATGGATTTGAGAATATCCATGGAGGCTATGGTATAGGAGAAAGAAATGAAAGTGGAGAAAGGATTTTAGATTTTTGTTTGTCCTATGATATGATCTTAGCAAACACTTGGTTTAGGAAGAGGGAGTCTCACCTAGTAACATTTAAAAGTGGGGTTAATACGAGTCAGATAGATTTTTTCCTACTTAGAAAGAGAGATAGGGGTTGTTGCATCGATTGTAAGGTTATACCAGGAGAAAGTGTAGCTACACAACATAGAGTCTTAATTTTAGATCTTAGAATTAGACAATGCCGCAAAAGGGATAGACATAGGATAGATCCTAAAATTAAGTGGTGGGCATTGAAAGGAGCTAAACAAGGAATGTTTGTAGAGCAGGTAGTTAAGGAAGTTGATTGGTGTCTCGAGGAGGATTCAGAATCAATGTGGAATAAGATAGCGGGTGGTATGAGAAAAGTAGCTAAGGAGGTATTGGGTGAGTCTAAAGGCGGTGCACCACTAGGTAAGGATACATCATGGTGGAACGAGGATGTCAAATTAGCTATTAAGGTTAAAAGAGAGTGTTATAGAAATCTAAGTAAGAGTCGTGATAATGAGAATTTGGAGAAGTATATGATAGCAAAGAAGGAAGCTAAAAAAGTTGTTCGAAACGCGAGGGCTAAGGTATATAAGGAGGTTTATGACAAGTTGGATACCAAAGAAGGCGAGAAGGATATTTATAGGCTTGCAAAGATGAGAGATAGGAAATCGAAGGATTTGGGTATGGTTAGATGTATCAAAGATGAAACGCAAAGGGTTTTAGTCAAAGATGAGGAGATTAAGGAGAGATGGAAAGATTATTTTGATAAGCTATTTAATGATAGTCATGCTCAAGATCTTGGAGACTTCTCCATTCCTTTTCATGAGATAAATCGTGACTTCATGCGCAAGATTCAAAAGAAAGAAATTGCAGAGACTTTGAAGAAAATGAAATCAAGAAGGGCAGTTGGCCCAGATGGTATACCTATCGAGGCTTGGAAATGCTTGGGAGAGAAAGGTTTAGAATGATTGACAAATCTTTTTAACTTGATTTGGCGAACAAATAAGATGCCTAATGAGTGGAGGAAGAGTACTTTGGTGCCTTTATATAAGAATAAGGGTGATATACAAGATTGCACAAACTATCGTGGTATAAAACTCATGAGTCATACTATGAAACTTTGGGAGAGGGTGATTGAGTCTAGGTTGAGGAAGGTTGTCATGATATCGGAGAATCAATTTGGTTTTATGCCTGGAAGATCAACTATGGAAGCTATACATCTTCTTAGACAACTTATTGAAAGATATAGAGAGAGAGGAACAAAGATTTGCATATGGTTTTTATTGATTTAGAGAAGGCATACGATAGAGTACCTAGGGACGTTCTCTGGTGGACAATGATGAAGAAAGGTGTTTCTCTCAAGTACATTAGTATAATTAAAGATATGTATGAAGGAGTAGTAACCAATGTCCGCACTTGTGGAGGGGTGACAACCAATTTCCCGATAACGGTTGGGTTACATCAAGGATCTGCTTTAAGCCCTTTCCTATTTGCAATAGTGATAGATGAGCTTACGAGATCAATTCAAGAAAATGTACCGTGGTGTATGTTGTTTGCTGATGATATTGTTTTGATTGATGAGTCTAGAGCTGGGGTTAATGCTAAGTTAGAATTATGGAGACAGACATTGGAAGCTAGAGGTTTTAAGTTGAGTAAGAGTAAGACTGAATATATGGAATGTCGGTTTAGTAAGCAACGAAGTAGTGATGGGAGTGTAGTGAAGCTTGGTGAGCAAGATATACCGGTGAATGATTATTTCAAATATTTGGGATCCATCATTCAAAAGTATGGAGAAATTGATGGAGATGTAAATCATAGGATAAAGGTTGGGTGGATGAAATGGAAAAGTGCTACTGGAGTGCTGTGCGATCGTAGAATGCCATTGCGGTTGAAGGGAAAGTTTTATAGGACGACTATTAGACCCGCTTTACTATATGGTACGGAATGTTGGGCTGCCAAGAGACATCATATTCAAAAAATGAGTGTAGCTGAGATGCGGATGCTTAGATGGATGTGTGGAAATACAATAAAAGATAAGATTCGGAACGAAGAGATACGTAAGAAGGTAGGTGTTGCACCCATTGAAAATAAGATGCGAGAGAATCGTTTACGGTGGTTTGGACATATTCGGCGAAGGCCTAATGATGCTCCAGTTAGAAGGTTGGAGAAATGGGAAAATATATTAGTTAAAAGAGGTCGGGGTAGGCCTAGGAAGACTTGGATGGAGATGATAGGAAAGGATATGAATGCTTTGAACCTCACCGAGGACATGGCGTTGGATAGAAATGATTGGAGGAAAAGGATTCATGTGGAAGACCCAAAATGAATTTCTTTTTTGGTTCATATCGCTGACCCCAATTGTTTTGGGATGAAGGCGTAGTTGTTGTTGTTGTTGTATTTATTTGGAATTTTTATGCGTAAATTGGTTGATTTGGGCCTGGGATCCACATTCTGGATCCAGATAGAATCTCTACTTATATAGGTGTAACAACTTATATATATATGAAAAATATGTACACAAATGCATATCAAGGGATCCACGATTGGATCCATCCGGATCCACACCGCTAGTGGGACTCGGATCCAACACATGGTTGGATCTCGGACCCGGCCTGCACCCTCTTAAGTGAAAAAAAAAACTCGTAAGTAAAAAAAGGCAGGGCCTACCCGATAAAGTGAGGAGGTAACCTCGCTGTTAGGGTTCTGAAGGAACCCTAACGTGAGGGAAGCCAAGGGAAGGGGTGTGCGGCCGCCGGGAGGAGAGTGGAAATCCCCTTCCTTTTCGGGGGTCGCCCCTCTTCAAATAGGGGCTGAACCCTTTTAATCCCTCACCCTCGTTCTCTCTTCCCCTCTGCATCTCATCTCTCTCTCGTTCTCTTTTCCCCTCTACCTCTCATCTCTCTCTCTCGTTCTCTCCTTCTCTCTTGTTTTCATGCACGACAGCAGGACTGTCGGTGAGCTCCCACCCGTGGCTGACTTCTCCTCATCTCGCCGAATTAATAACTTATGTTATTAATTTTGCATGTTGATTTGCAAATGTAAAAGAGATGAATTAATAACAAGATAAAAAGAAAGTAAAGAACAGTGTAATTTATATTTCCTTGGTGTTCATTCTTTAATATGAGAATCTTGGATATTGCGGTTTTGGAAAAACCGTGAGGATACAAAAATTTCGTGTGCGTTGTTGTTGCCTCTGAACTCGATATTGAGGTTCTTCTCCTGATCACGGTTTTAGGAAGAGTCTGTCACTTTGCCTGGAAGTGGTGTGTAGACACAACTGTTGTTTTGGTATACTAAGAAAAGTGACACTTGTAGATGTTGATGTTCCAGGTGTCCCCGACATTAGATGTTTTTTAATGTTCTGATGGATGATGTTGTTTCTTGATATCGGTCGAGGGCTAAGTTTGGAACTCAGTAATAAAATACAAATTGTGTGTTAAGCTACCCTGGAAACCTAACTTGACCTTAATGATTTTACTCGTTTGGTGTATCCGCGGGCAACGATAATTAAAAATAGGAACTTAAATTGTATGCATTTAATAGGGCACGCATATGGAAAGGGAAACTTTAATGAAAGATAATGAAATATTCATGTATTGCACATAAATCATGCATATTCCTGCTAAGCATTAAAACATGTATATTTTACATGTTCCCTTAATCGTTACATGATGGTGAATGCATGAGGTTTAATTTCTAATGCATGCTAAATGTCCTGCTTATTTAAATTGTGATCCATGCTATTGCTTAATGTTTTTTCATGCTTAGAAATTATTCTCTATAACATGAATACACTGCAAGAAAAACGTGAATTAGCGTCGGGCGCTATCTATCGCCAATATGTCGCTAAACTATTTAGCGACGGATTGGCGATAGATAGCGCCCATCGCAGATTTTTGGTCGCTAATTAGCGACAAAACTCATTTGTCGCTAATCTGTCGCTAAATAACCGACAAACTTAGTTTTGCGACGGATATTATCCGTTGCTATTTTAACGACGGATAATATCCGTCGCTAATCTGTCACAAAATTTAAAAAAAAAATTAAAAAAATTGAAATATAAATACTTCATATCAAATTATATATGCCTAAACAATGCATAACTGTTGTGGGTGACAAACTGCTCGAATGGAGATATTCAATTCCCCTTGCCGCTCCCAGGGCTATTTGCGACCTTGTCTCCCAATTTAGTGGTGTTATGCCTGCTCATCTGCTTCTTGTTCACAGACATTCTATCAGAAGAAAGAAGAAAAAAGAAAGGATACAGAACACGAAGAGACTATCTAGATTAATGTCCTCAAGAAAATCTATCACAATTCAGTGTGATAAATAAAAAACATACAAAGAATAAAAGATCTAAATGCTATCAACATTAATCACAAAATGCCAAGATCCAAATGAAACTGATTTTGCTTGTAAGTAATTGCCAAGAACAACTCAATCAACTTAATAGCCGGAGTAGAGAATGAAGCTACCAAATCAGATAAAAGAAGAAATGGATGAATGAAAGGACAACAAAATTAATAAAAAGAAAAAATGCAATTTTGTACCTTTGGGTTAGTAGGATTTTCAAACTGTTGAAGAATGTAAGAATTCAGAGTCTTTGCTAGCAACTCTTCAGCCTTCTGAAGAGCACCTTTTGTGCCTTTAGCTGGGTCTGTGAGCACTAGTTCAGCTCCAAAAGCCAAAAGGATCGTTCTTCTCTCAAGACTCATAGAAGCAGGCATGGTGATTATAAGCTTGCAACCCTTGGCCGCTGCGATGAATGCCAACCCAATGCCAATGTTGTCACTAGTAGGCTCGATCAAGACACTCTTCGGTGTTCATAAAAACACAAAGGTTGTACATGTCACAGGGAGAGAGAGAGAGAGAGAAGCAATCAACTTGAGTAAGTTCAAACCCGATACATGCTATAATCCTTACAACTAGAATTGATCACTCTAAAAAAAGATACATTCAATGGAACATTGCTGAAGCTACACGGGGCCCAGTAGCTAAATCCGAGGTTAAGATTTGAGAATATTAAGTCCCTATACTTTGCCTCTCGAAAGAAATACCAACAAATGTTTAGTAGAGAGTATTGTAAATAATGTTGTAAAGAATGGAACCAAAAGGCTAAGTTTCAAGATATAAAAGGGAAGAAGTACGAAGTGGTGAGAATGAAGCAATGTCATTTAACACCAAATACCTCAGCAACACGGAGATTTATTTTATGATTATTTCGCTTTTCTTATATAAGTCTCAAGAATAACACGGGAAAATCTTTACAAACTTGAAATATATAAAACGGAAACTAAGAAAAAACAAATTTTCATAACTTAGGAAAAATATACAAATGTCAACAAAATATAGAAACTAAATATAAACGATGGTCATGGAAAATACATTCCACAAGATATTCAAATTGGTGGTATCTTTTCAAATATGGTTGATAATATATTTTTATGAAAATATTGCAGCATTTTTTCAGAAAATACCCAATATTTGTGACGAAGATGTAAAAAGGCCATTCACCAGATACAATACTAAACTTGAAAAGAATTTCCTAACCTGTCCAGGGGTTATATGCTCATTCTCTTCTGCATCGGGGATCATACTGTACCCAATCTTGTGAAAAACAATGTCAACCACTGTGAGCACAGGATAAACTTAAGAAAAAGAATGTATATAGGTCACCATAGTACCTATCCTTGACACTAGAGTATGGCTCTATCGTCTCCAGTGTAGCCGCAATGCGAGCAACACAGCCATCTACAACATTGTTGAGATACACCAAAGGTGTTTTCCCGATCAACTGTTCAAAACAGAGAATAGGCAAATTCAAAACAAAATAAAAGGATGAAGATTCTTCAAGAAGGGACGAACGGGAATTCAATGAAAAAGGCACACCTCGGTGACGTCGTGTGTGAAGGAGGTTGGTTCTTCCTCCATCTTTAAACTGTAAAACCAGAATTAAGCGCTAATCCTTATGATCCCTGCTAACCCAAAGGTCCTCCGGATCAATGCCCCTCCTTGCGCCGGGAAAGAACACCAACTTCTTCCCACCACCACCACCAACAGTTCCACCCATTTTTTATTTCCTCACTGCATCATACTCCTTTAATCTGCCACCACCCACATTGTCTTCCTCCGTGTTTGCCGCCTTCTCCAGCACCACAGGATCTGGTTGGAGCGGCTTCGCGGTAGCCATATCGATTGTGCCCTCTTCCCCATCGAGAAGCCAAATATTTGGGGGTAATTAGAGAGAGAGGGAGAATTTTGCGCCCTAGATATATGGTCTGGTTTAAATCAAAAAGTAGCGACAGAATTTTTTTCGTTGCTAATTTTCGTAAATAATTCAAATGTTAGCGACTGATAGTTTTCTCTAGCTAATCCATCACAAATTTGCGATGAAAAAAATTTGTCGCAAACTTCTGGCGCTAAGTAGCATTTTTTTTGTAGTGATACTTAATTGAAATTATGAAGTTGTCATAATTGTTTTCCTCTAAATGATTGCACGAAATCTTATTTGTATGTGTTATGCTCACTTGTTTTATTAGAAGTATTTGTGCTCAGGATTTCGGTTTTGACACCCTACTTCTATGGTTTTTTGTAGTCGCAGGTGATCAGTAAAACGACTGATTTTTTGGAGAGTTACGAGTGTCACATTCTTGCTGAACGGTTTACAGAGGGTCAGTGTGGCTCAGTTTTTCGTTATTTACTTTTATGTCATTTAAATAACTCTAATATGTCTCTTGCAATTATTGCTTAAACATTTTTTTTTCAAATAAATGGATAATGGTTTGGTTTGGTATGGATGATAAGTGTAAGTGGTGTGTGTGGTTATCCAATTGGGAGTGAAACTGTAAAGGCCCCGGATCTCTGAGAATATTTTCACATTTGTTTAAAAAAAAACTGTATTTTTAAGAGGTATGAGTTGGGGTCGTTACAATTCATCAATGTAGCATGTTGACCTGAGCATCGTGTTCATCAGGCAAATATGCAGAAATTCCACTAATCTTCTTCTTTGACTGGCTAGGGTCAATAGGTTTCATTCCTCTAAGATCTTCACTTTCAAAATTGAACCTTGTTTCGTTGGAACCATGTAAACAAGTACCTAAAACTCCTAGGTAAGTGAGTTTGCATTTATTGGCAGTCTTCTTTAGGTTATAGTAGGTTGAGGGGGCTAAAACCTCATTTACTAGAAAGGAAAGGTGCCTCGAAAAAGGAATAGAATCATGCATCCTTTTGGTCACTCCTATTTTCTTGTTTTTTTGAAGAATAAAATTCATTAAATATCACTAAGAAGGAAATATACAGATTAGCCTGATGACACTAATGAAACAACAAAAGTTTACAAATTATAATATTATACAGGTTGAGTGTCCCCAAGACACCATTACGCTCCAAGGACCCTATTCGCTGGTGGCTCAGCCACGAGAGATCTGAATCCTTCCAACTAAGCTTTGCATTGCAAAACAAGTCAAATTGGATAAACAATATAATTGACTTGGCAAGTTTCTTCTTTCCTCTAAAAATTCTGTTTCTTTTTTCTCACACTCCACCAAGCAGATATCAAGCACCATCTCCAGTCTTTCTTCCAATTGCATGAGAACCTAATAGAGGTAGGCTCTGTTACCAATTGCCTAAGTAGGAGATCTGAGTTGGCTCCATTTTAACATCTGACCACAAAAAAAATTCTTAAAAGAAGGGGCAGAACCAGAGCAAATGTTCAGCAATTTCAGTGGCATTTTCACAAAGACCTGTTAGCTAAATAAATTACAATCTTCTGCAGGTGGTTACTCCTGGTACCGCACTTGCACCATTTATGTTTGGCTTTCTAACCTTTTTCCAACCAAGCATATAAGGTAGAACGGGTCTATCACATACACACAGGATTCAGAGCATGATGAGTAGTTTCCAGGAGCATGATGAGTAGTTTCCAGGCAACCTTTTTCTTATCAATTGTGTGATTGTCAAAATGTTAAAGGAGCGTGTGAGGTTATTTCGAGGGGAAACTGTGTAGCCATTTTGTAAAAGATAACCAACCTTATGGACAAAATACTTTAAGCATTTAGGCAATATTTCACTCAAGTGTCCTCTGAGGAAAGTGTGGTTCCGAAGTGGAAAGTGACGCCTCCTCCAAGCGTGGGGGAGACTCACTTCTCATTTATTGAAAGTGTGCTTCCAATATTATAAGAAACAGGCTTTTCACTCGCTTCTAAGTTGCTTCTCCCTCACTTTATACTCAATTCCTATCGCTTCTCACTTGCTTTCCCCTTGTTTCTCTCTCTTGATTTTTATGTTTTTCATATTAAATTTATTATTTTTCATTTTCACCATGTTTCCTCATCACTTTTTACATGTTTCTTTTTTTTGCTTCTCATACGCTTCCACAATCATATTTTTATGTTTTTCATATTAAATTTATTATTTTTCATTTTCACCATGTTTCGTCATCACTTTTTACATGTTTCATTTTTTTGCTTCTCATACGCTTCCACAGTCATTTCCAGAAGGTAGATTTATGTTTCATGTAATTTTTTGACACTCTTCTCTATTTCCTTATGTATCACTTGTCGTGTACATGTTGCATCGTGATAACCATGACTTGTACACAAGATCTTGAATCTTTGATCAGTATGTTTCCAGTCTGGGATAAGATGAATCTAGCATATAGTCAGCTATTATTTGGATAATTTTTTATGAGCCCGTGTGGCGCCATATTACCCAGGCCTAGGCTACATACAAACTCTTTTCGCGACTATCGATTCTATACATCACCTCATGTGCAACTGCCTAGCCCAAGCTATAGCTTCACACATCTTCTTTATACGCAGGTCACAGTGCTCTTCAGTGATGTATGGAAATGGACATCGTCCGAGTTTTGAGGAGGCGGTAATGCTCGCACCCCTTCAAACCAACAACCCAATTCAACGGCAATGCCATACCTTTGCAGTCACTATGCGATCTCTTGAAAGCATCACTTAGAAGACCTTGTAGGTATCGCAACATATGAGAGAAGATCATTTGTAATCCCAGCCTTGAGGCCAATTGGTAGGTATACATTAATACAGTGAGCAACGATACCCAAATCACTCACTAACGCTTAGAAATCCACTAGTTTAGTTTCGCATCACTATATGTGGTTAGGATCATCTAATACAATCATTGGAGCAATTAACCCTAACTCATTTGCACTCCAGTACAAACCAAACTCTACGCGTGAGATATCTCATGTGAGTAAAGAGGTACTTAACAAAATCTCTAAAAGCAATCATTCTTTGATTCACTACCTGCAACACTTTACTAAACAATGCTCCTCCGTTATGCCGCCACACACCATCGTACCAATGATGAGACATGCTATCACCGCACGTCAGTGATACTCCAATGCATACCATTCGTTATTACACCCGACGCATTTTTCACTCAATGGAGCTTCAACACTTCGTCTATCACATCCCAATTCCTTGATCTGTGACAGGTAGAACGGCTCTATCATATACACACAGGATTCAGAACATGATGAGTAGTTTCCAGGCATTTCTTATCAATTGTGATTGCAAAAATGTTAAAGGAGCATGTGAGGTTATTTGGAGGGGAAGCTGTGTAGCCATTTTGTAATAGATAACCAATCTTGTGGACAAAATACTTTAAGCATTTTCAGCGGTGTTTTCACTCAAGTGTCCTCTTAGGGAGAAAGTGTGATTCCCAAGTGGAAAGTGACGCACTTCCTCCAAGCGTGGGAAAACTCACTTCTCATTTATTGAAGGTGCACGCTTCTGAGTTGCTTCTCCCTCACTTTTTACTCAATTCCTATCGCTTCCCACTTGCTTTTACCTTTTCCTTTTGATTTTTATGTTTTTCATATTAAATTTATTATTTTTCATTTTCACCTTGTTTCCTCATCACTTTTTACATGTTTCTTTGTTTGCTTCTCATACTCTTACACAATTGCTTGAATTCTGCTTTATGTTTCATGCCATTTTTTAACACTAGCTTTTCTCTATTTCCACTTTATATATTACTTTCGGTGTCCAATTTGCATCTTGGTAACTATGACTCGAACATAAGATCTTGAATCTTTGCTCAGTATGTTTCCAATCTGGGATAAGATGAATCTATCATATAATCAACTGTTCTTTGGACATTGCAAAGGCTATGCCTTAAATGAAAAGTTGATGATCCAGTTACAATGAATTTTCTTGTTAAAACAAAAGGTGGCAAACACTAAATCATTTTCGTCATTCAAAGGCATACCAAACATCATTCCTTATTTTTTCTCCACAGTTAACCAAAATGGTGGTTGAGGTAAGTTTCATTAGATCTATCTTTTCTTAATCTAAATATTTTGTTTTTATAGTTTTCTCCTTGAAGTTTTCAACCTAATGATTTTAAACACTTATATATAGAATCTATCTCTTTCCCTTTCTTCACTTCTTTTCCTTTCTTTTTCCCAGTCATACACAAACCCCACCGTCGAAGTTAATATTGGGAAGTCAGTGGGGACTGTCAGGGATATAAGTGCCTGACAGTCCTCTCTAAAATTTGCAGCGGCATTTTGATGAGTGTTATTTATTGATGAAGCAAAAAGGATGGTGGTGTTAAAATTTCTAAGTCTCTGCACCCCCTCTCCCTCTCTAAAATTTGCAGCAGCACTTTGATGAGTCTCTCTGTCTCTCTCTCTCTCTTTGTAATTCAAGCCACTTGATGCTTGTCCAAGTGCAAGGCGACGAAAATGATGGACGTGTCTAGCATGAGATATCGGTGAAATTATTGATCTATTATATGCCCCTCAGGATTGCATACAGGGAGGTCTCTTACGAAAAAAAAAATGTATATAAGGTTAGAGTTTACATCATCTAATCTAAGCCACAAAGCCATTCATTGAAGAGGTTATTTAACCAAAAAATAGTTGATTTCGGTAAATGCCTTTGTTTTCTTTTGTCCCATGCAAATAAATGCATTTATAATGCTTAATAGTAGCAATGTATATTTCCATAGCTTGCATATAATAGGAATCACCTCATGTAATAGGTGGTTGGGTAAAGATTATTCCAAGACTTATCACAAAAAAGGATTACTTGGTCCCACAATTAGATTTAGAGACAACAGATATCTTAAACAGTACTCCAGAACCAAATCAGCATAATGACAACCTGGTGCAGGCCAAGTCCATTTGCGACATTGGTTTTGAGGGAACAAAAGACATCAATGTGTGTGTATATATATATATATATATATATATATATATAATATAAATTATGCAGCGACGCAGGTAAATTTCATACTGTCCAGTGATGTGCACTCCTGGTATTGTTCGGTTGGATATCTGACAGGACTGGGAGCTGGATCATAACAGATTTCACCGATGCGACCCAATGAAGAAACTTTTTGTATTTGGATCAAAACCGGGTCCACCACAAAACTCTGGTGAAATTAGTGAGAGAGAAAAAGTCGTGTCAGTTCCCTATTGAACTGTGAGATTGCTTTCTTTTGGATTCTTTTGCATTTATTTTGTAGGCTTTTCCTGTCTATGCATATGTAAACCAAACCCATGTTCAGCCATGCACCTAACTTGATAGCTGTTGCAGAAAATTCATTGGTGTTCAACTTCTTAATTGCCATTACAGGAGAGAGAGAGAGAGATTCATAAAAGCATATGGGAGTGGGACCTCGACCTTCAATCAATGCATGTCATTCAGTTGTCCCCTTGATTGAATTGAAACTACTCCCATACAAGAATTCGGATCATTTACTAACAAGGAGCAGCACCGCTTGGTCTGATACAGCCTTATGTCTTTTGTGTATCAAATCCTGCCCGGTGGTGAGTCATGATCAGTAGAATCCAACCAGAATCAGACCTGGGTCCAGCTAATACATATCTAACTCAACCTCCAAGCTGGTCACCTTTTGGATGTCAAAGTCGGTATATTTGTTAGGCCTGGTAATTATATGAGTATACAGACCCGGATTTTAGACTAGTGGCCAAATCATGTTAGGTATCTAAGATGTTTTAATCATTGAGTCCAAGCTTCTGTCCCAAGTTTAAGCATCAAAACTCAAAAGGCTTGCACGTTTTTACAGCTTGGCATGGTTGAGCCATTGATGTAGCCAAAAGCTTGCCCAGCTACATCACCAATCAATCATTTTGAATATTAAGCAAATTATTGGAACCAATTCCTTGCCAAATATTGTGTTAGTGATAAAGGGTGCACAACAAACCAAGCTAGCTCGACCTTGGCTTGTTTAAGCTCGACTCGAGCTGATCCGTGAAAGTAAATGAGCCGACCTTGTACACAAGTCCAGCCTCGATCTACATAAAAGCGCCGAGCTTGATCAAGCCACTAAACTCGATAAAGCTTGATTAAGATCATAAAAATAGTAGATATAAAATATGTATGCAAAAGTATATGCAATAGTTTTTTTAACGGGTTTTGGACTTCTCTTTGAATGGTCACAGTATCAAATCTGCTGCCATTATAACTTTTCATGTTTTACCATAACCTAGCTCGTGTTTTTAAAGTATGTATCTCCTTTCCTGTAATAATAGTAAAAATGGCCAGCCTGGCCTAACAATGAAGCATTCATCTACTTTTTGGAGAGGTTGGGGATCGAATCCCACCTCTTCAAAAGTGAATCATATACTTTTTTAAACTCAGCTGAACTCAAGCTAAGAATCAAGCCGAGCCTGGACAAGGGTGTTTCTAAGAGAGACGAGTTTGAACAGCCTATTCTCTGCTCATGTGTACCCCTATTTAGTGATGAACTTGCATTGTCTGCTTCTTAGGAAAAGCACATCTTCAAAGTAGATTGGAATATATGTTGCATGTGTAAAAACTTAGATTCACATTAGGCTTGCAAACCTCAAAAGATGTGCGCATTTGGGATTTGTTGCAGCTGCTACCTGCAACCCTAGGATCTATGTCGTGTTACATCTTAGCATTTTGTGAGGTACAGAAAAATATAACAAAACAGCTAAATTATGTACGAACGGTTTGGAGTCGATAAGCATTTCAGGCGTAGTTTTGGTTCAGAATTGAAAGACTCTGTTCTAGGGGTTCTATAGATACCTAGAGACGTGTATTAGGGTCTGAGATATGATCTAAACATGAGAAAAAGCTGCTGACTGACAGAGGTTATCGGTTTAAGAAAATCAAACACTTTAAGAACCCGACATGATGTTATTTTGGGTTATAGGAAGGCAACAAAAACTAATCTAAGTATCAAAAGGGGTTGTGAAGGTACTTTAAAGGTATGTAGCAGGCTGAGATGAAGTTTCTCACATTCTAAAACTCGAACACACAAATTGCAATATGAAGAGGCTACCTGGCTCACTAGGAAAGCAAAATGCTCGGTGCAGGTGCTCGAGGAGATTGGGCTCGAGTGACGGGGTTAGACGTCCAACCCTTGTGTGACTGTGATATGCTGAAAGGTCTAGAGATGACTAGAGGTCGTGAGAGAGAATAAAGTAGAGAGAAAAACAAGAAAGAGAGAAGAGAAAAAGATATTATAAAAAAAGAGAGAGTGAAGAAAAAAAGAGACATCTAAAGAGAGAAGAAAGAAGGGATAGAGATACATCTTGAGAGAAGGAACTTGAGAAACCTCAATATTATTTCATAATGAAAATAGCTTCACATACTTATTTATATAGAAAGAGTTGTGGTTAAGTATTAATTATCCAAACTTTATCTAATTAGAAAAGATAATAACCCAACTAAGCTAGGACTTCTATTTACTAAAGATTACACACTAATTAACCAATTTAATTAAGGGTTCTTAATTAAAAACAATCAATATAACTTAATTAACTTCTAGAAGTGGAGACATCCTCTAGGACTCTCTAGATTTATGCCCCCCTCATATGGGACCCCTTTGCTAATTAATCTGCCTTTTGATGATATCATGTGTTTAGCTTCTCCTCTTCCTAACTAAGACTCTAAACAATTGGCCTTTCTTTAATTCGAGAAGCCATATGAGCTATTATATCATTACATTGGGATACACACTATTGGTCAACCGTCTTGAGGCTCTGGAGGTGGTGTCTGAATTATTTTCTAAATTTTGAGTCATAATAGACCACCACGCTCTTCAGCACTTTGCTCCCAAAGTGAAGACCACGACCATCTGAATTGTCATTCCTTTAGAATCAAACACAATTCTTTGATCTCCCCATGCATTGGGACAATTTCATGGTTGTTCGATTGTGGCTTCCTACCTATTGTTGAACTCCCAATCCAAACCAAGTTTTGATGAAAAAGTTTGAGACATGGCCTATGAGTACATGCTCATAATGATGATACGGTTGCACTTTCGGGAAACTATCATGATATCACAACTTCATGAGAATGACTACAACTAATTGGCAACAGTCGCATCTTTTATGGTGATCATGTTGGTCTGTCGCCACACGATCTACACGATCATATGCATGACTCTTGTAGTTTTCTGTTGTGCATAGGGTCATATCCTTTCTGTATTAAGGGACGCACTCGATCAGTAGAGAGCTTGACTCCTCTACTATGCATGATCCTTCCTCAATGAACACAAGGGTGTCTTACTTTGCATGTGGTTCATGGCGCGCTATTGGGGCATTGGTGATGGCAACACTAGGAAATGAATCACCTCTGGTAGTTGTTGTGTTAGTGGGATAGTTGACTCACAAACACAGTAATGTAGGGACAAGGGCTTCCAAAAGACACTGCCTCAGGCGGCCTACGATGGAGATGTGTGTACAGAAACTGTGGACATGCACTGTGTTGAGTACGCATTACTCATGTGTATATACTCAGTCACTACATCGGTCGATTTCTGCAAGGGTTCTATACCATAGGAAGAAGTGCAAAGATCTACGATCACTCACCTCAATTCGGATTGGTATCATTCAAACGCATGCAATTGTGATTCAAAACTCATCCAAAAGATTTCTTCTCATAATTTTCATTGTAAGTGTTGTAAGGACTAACACATGTCATGTATGCACCGTTCATCAATAATGATGTCTTCTATTGCCTCATTCTTTCGCATATCATAAGAATCTTGTGACAAGTGCTTTCAACTCCAAATGCATCTTTAAATTCAATCTACAATTGTTGTGTGCATTTAGTCCACAATTAAAGTTAGGTTCATGCACAACCGCAACCCCAGGATTTATGCCGCAGTACAACTCAACAGTTTGAGAGGTACAAGAACACAAGACAAAATAGTTAAGTCATCTAAGAGCGGTTTAAGCCAGATAAGCGTTCAAATATAGTTTCGGTCCAAAACTGAAAAACTCTAGTCCAGGGGTTCTAAAGACACCTAGAGACGTATGTCAGGGTTTGGGATATGATCTAAATATAGAAAAATGATGTTGATAGACAGGGTTATCGATTTAGAAAAATTGAACATTTCAGGCACCCAGTAAGATGTGATTTCAGGTTTCATATTATAGGAGGGCAACAAAAGTTAATCTAAGGCTAAAGAGGGCTTATGGAGATACCTTGGAGGTTTGTATCAGGTCGAGATGGAGTTTTTCACATTTTGTAACTTGGACACACGATTTTCAATGTAGAGAAGCCACCTAGCTCACAGAAAAAGCAAAAATGCACAGTGTGGGTGCTCGGGGAGCTCGGGCTTGAGTGATGGGGGTGAACGTCTAATCCTTATATGACTGATATGTTGAAGGGTCTAGGGAGAACCAAAGGTCGTGATAGAGGAAAGAGAGTAGAGAGAGAAATGAGAAAGAGAGAAGAGAGCAAAATAGATGTTAGAAAGAGAAGAAAGAATGGAGTCTAAAGAAAGGGACATCTAGAGAGGGGGCTTGAGAAACCTCAATATTATTCCATAATGAAAATAGCTTCCTCAGACCTTCTTATATAAAGAGAGTTGTGGTTGAGTCTTAATTATCAAAGCTTCATCTAATTAGAAAAGATAATAACCAAACTAAACTAAAACTCCTACTTACTAAAGACTATATATTAATTAACTAATTTAATTAAGAACTCTTAATTAAAAGCAATCAATTTAATTAACTTAATTAATTTATAGAAGGGGGATTTCCCCTACAACTCTCTAGATTCATGATTCTCTTATGCGGGCCCCTACTGATGATGTCATGTGTCTGACTTCTCTTCTTCCTAACTGGGACTATGATTAATTAGCTTTTTTTCTTAATTAAAGAAATCACATTAGTTGTCACATCATCAGCCTAAGACCCACACGCTATTGGTCGACCCTCCTAGAGCTCTAGAGGTAGTGTCTGGATCATCTTCTAAATTTTGGGTTTTAACAGGATTGAAGTTAGCCATGTCTGAAAACACTTTATGTGGATTTTATCATGTTCGTGAAATATTCACTTGAATCTTCTTTTTGTTGTGATGTTGCAACCTTCGAACAGCGTACCTATATATCACATCATCAGGTTCACTTGTGCTAAAGGTAAAAATATCTTCAAAATGACAAAAATAAAATTTTGGACATAAGAAAGATTTCGATAAATTGTGAGGCATGTCCAAAATCATGCCATTTTACAAGAACAGCCCGATAACCAAAATCCTTGAATTGTAGCTTATCTAAAATTATCAAATCCCTTATATTGTAGTATATACAATGTTTAATCGATACATAGCGGCATATATGAGATATCTTAATGTACAAGGATTTTACAATATATATATATATATATATATATAGAGAGAGAGAGAGAGAGAGAGTTGTATGAAATTTTTTTCAGCATCTCCAGAGATTAAAAAAATCTCATGAAAAATCTAGATTTTTAGATAATTTTTTTATGTGAATTAAAGTTCTCCCTCGTTTGAAACAATTGTGGAAACTGCAGTTTTTTCTTTTGATTTCTTCCCACGTTTTCCTCGTCACCTTCTCACTTCCAAGTGTGCCAAACTGGCCTGGTCTAAGAGCAATTTCATGACGCAACTTCTATGCGAGTTATTGCAGATTCAAAGCACCCTAGATGGCTCCAAATGGCATTTATTAATGGATGGACTTGGAGAAAAGCTCCATGCCCCTTCAACCTACTGGTGAAAAGATCAGGCGCAATGTGACTGCACGAATATTTGTGCATTCAGCACCTGATCACCCTCCATCTTTGGGATAGGCCTGTCAGGTGTGGGACCCAAGACCTGATGGAGGGTGATGGAGTACTTAATGCACAATTTTTTGTGCAATCGTATTGCACCCGATCCTGACTCAACCTACGAAGGGCAGCTAAATTTGCTTCTGCATCCTCACCATGTGTCCGGCGGTACACCAACTTTAAATGAATACGCCCTTTGTCACATGTTGTGGCGAGTAATGCATTTCCATTGCAACTTTTTCCGGTGCAAGTCTAGTCTAACACATTTACCGAATCTTCTTTCCGTCTTTTGCAATTCGTACAAGAAAGCAACAGCAGTCTTTGTCTTTGTCTTGTTTTTTCTTTTCTTTTTTAAGAGTGAGAGAGAAGAAAAAAGAAAAGCAACGGCAGTCAAAGAGAGAGAGAGCTAGTGGGTTCTCTTATTTAAATGCCCTTTAAGTCTTATATATGCTAGAAAGTTTAATTTTTATTTTCATAAATACGAACACGTGAGTGTGTGTGTGCAGTTAATATGCAAACATGAGCAATGAGAAACCACACCTAGCCTTTAAGATATATATATTTGGTAGATATAATCAAAGGTTATATGTGAGAAGACCTAATTTTGAAAGATGGAAAAAATCAAAATTTCAAACTACGCAGTTATACATAAAAATCGATGCTTACATTGATAGACACTTCTATGCGGTACTGTACCACCTTATGTTTCGTCTGTACAAACTTGATTTACATAGATCCAAGCTCCAAAAAATCTAACTGTTTGATCATGTTTAGCTTATTCTATTTATTATTTTCATGTGTTAAAGTTTACTCAAATATAATGTTTTATGCTATTTTTAAACTGTCTTTATTTTTATGAATTGTCAACAGTTGATTTTTACCGTCTCAAAAATGGAATCTTATGGTGTATTAAACATGATAAAAACTTCATTTATACTAAATAAATCATACTAAATACATTTGTATGGTTAGAATTACCATTTGATGGCTAGATCTATGCAAACAAGAGTGTGTACCATAGTATCATAGTACAGAACCACCATATATATATATATGCAAGCTCGAGCTCATGGGGAGCAATGAGTCGAGCCTGAGCAAGCTCGTTTTAAAAAAAAATACAATTTTTTATATTGAAACTAATAGAATCGGATTCTAATTCCTTCAAATCAAGCTCCGACTGGCTGATTTAGAAAATAAATATTACATTGTTTCATTAGTTGTGAGCAATAAGATTTTAACTCTAATTATATTACTTTCAAGCTAAATTTACATTCTACGTTATAAAATATATGCAAAATTATATTGATTACTAGTTAACAAACTTATACAAGTTAAGTCGAGCCACATGCTTGTTGTTCGTGTCTGACTTATTGGAGTCTATTTCATGAGCTCTATAGTAGCTGAACACGAACAGCTCGTCTAGTTTCCCAACCCTAGGCACAAGGGGCAGGTTCAAAAACCCAATGGTATAGTTGTATAACTGGTAGGGGTCTGCCTAACCCCAGCTCGCCTTTCAAAAAAAAAAAGAATAGAAGTTAAATGAGTATTTTGTAATTAGTCTAACAACTAGTGTCCGGTTAATTTCATAGTTCTTGAATATAAATAGGGAAGAGCATGTGTTCAGTGTAGGCGATTTCATGGGAACCAATCCTTGAATCATGTTCTTAAAGAAAAAAGGTGTTTTTGTTTTGTTTTTTAGATCATCTAAGGAAAACCCTTGAGGTTCTCCCTGCTCATCAGGAAGTACACCCAGCTTCGACCTTGCGGCAAGGGACACTACCCCTGAGCATGACATCTCTTCAATTTGGTGACATTCACAAGTCGCTCCTACCAGATGAGCAGAGCCCTTAAGTAGTTTTCCATCATTAAGGCAAAGAGGGCTAGGGATGACGAGTTGGATCAAAGCTAGTGTGCAATAATCCAAGTTGCATGCATTTGACTGCACTTGTATGCAAGATTTTATCAGCAAAATATGGATCTAGATCTATAGTTATTTATGACAAGTTATTCTAACCTCATGTTTCCTCTGGATTGGGGCCCAACAAGCCTACAACAGTTGTGAGGATGTACGAGAGGTAGTCAGATCCCTAGAGGAGTTCCACTAGTTTGGTAGGGACGACTTGTAAACATCATTGACCTAAAGGGATGTCATGAGTTCGAAGCTCATGGATATGCGCATCGTTTGCTGCCATGTGAAAACTTGGTGCTTTTTACACCAATGAGCTCCTAAGTAGGACTGGTAAACGAGCTGAACAAGGACGAGCTTGAAGTGTAAAAACTCGGCTCATTGTTGTGGCAAGCCAAACTGAGATCAATCTCATGATCAACCCGAGTTAAACAAAAAGAACATTGTTTAAGAGCTGAAAGAAACAGGATTACAAGAAAATACATGTAAAATATATTAAAAATATATTTCTTGCTACCTAACAAGCTTATATGAGTCGAGCCACATTCAGCTTGTCTAGCTATTTTACGAGTTTGAACAAACTCTTTACAAGCCGAGCGATAAGCAGCTCGGCTTACTTCTCAGCTCTACTAGTAAGTGAGTGAGGTAATTTTTTCTTGTAAAAAAAAAAAAAACAGATCAATCTGTCTTTTAACTTTAAAGAAGACTGATTTAAAGGGTTATATTTGTTATTCTCAGACAATTCTCATATTTTTATTTTTTACAAGTAACCAACATATTCTTAGGAATGGCCAACTCTATTTTTGTTTTACTGGGATATGTCGGCAGTTGGGTCCCACCCCTCAATTCGAGGGCCCTCATTGCAGGGAGGAGTGTGTGCTTGAAGTGTTAAAGCTCAGCTCATTGTTGTGGCAAGCACCACAAGAGAGCTTCAAGTTGTGTGCGTGCACCCACCACCCACAAGAGAGAGAGAGAGAGAGAGAGAGAGAATTTTGCCGGCGCGGCGAAGGGACGCCACTGCCAGTAACGTATTCGGCTCATGGGCTCGGCTCGGCTCATGCGCCTAAGATGAAAAAAAAAGTGCCCCCCAACCGCAACATGACACACGAACTGGTCTTACTTTTCCTTTTGTAGCATTTTTTTTAAGGGTAATTTATATTAGGCGCTTTACCTATGATAAATTTATGTTTAACTGCCTCAAGTTTTAAAGTTTTAAGATAATCACCTAACCTTTTAGAAAATTGTTCGAATATCTTTTTTTTTTTACCTATCTCCAGTTGACCTTCTAAAATGTCTGTTTTAACGTCTTTTTTTCTTATTATTGAATAACACTTTTGGAGCTACGGTTATGGGTAAATAAGTAACTTTAAAAAGTAAAGTAACATAAGCACTCAACTGAGCAATTTTTCAAAAAGTGAGGCATTTATTTTAAATTTTTAAAATCTGAGATCGATGTTAAACGTAAATTCACAATACTTACGTGCCAATACATAATTTACCCAAATCTTTATCTTCTTTTTTTTAGTGTAATTCTCTAGGGAGTGAGCCTCACTAACGGAGTGTAGATGGGACGTCTGATATTGAAAATTTGGAAAAATTTGGAGTGTGATGACTCGTTTTCAAGGCCATTTTCCAACACAAAGGTGGACCCAAGGGTAAGTGATAAAATTTTTCTTAGAAAATTCTAATTAATCAAAAAAAATTCATATGTACAACTGTTAATGTTACAAAAATATGAAAACTTTTGTATAATTTTCTTTTTATTTGAAAGTTCACACAAAGATTTTTTTTTTCATTGGTATAAAATTTTTTACATTTTTCTGGCTTCCAAACGTGCCCAAATAACTGGTAACCATCCCTCTCTTTTTATGAATGTAGGAAAAGCTACCATTTGTATGTCTGACCCAATGTTGTCGGTACCACTGTGAATCGGCCTGAATCTCCAATAAATCGATAGGAGACCAATCTGATTCAGTTTATGTTTAAATATTTTTTTAAAATAAATTAAAATATTTTATTATTATAATATTTTGCACCACGTGTCATGTGCTGGTTAAAATTTGGCTGATTCAGTTGAGACTATTTACCTACTAAGCTGACCAATGATTTGTTAGAGTCGACCTTGACCAAACATTTTGTTTTCAAGCTTGACCTGGGTTTCGAAGAAATTTCATAACCTTGGTTCTCTCTCTTGGTTGAGTCAATAGTGGCTTGCTGCAGGTTTAGCTAGTGTGAAATTTCCCTCAACTATGCAGCAGTCAAACTTTGGTTTCTATATGGGCACTCATTTTCTTTTGTAAAGGTATTTCAAGGAGTGTTTTGCTATTTTGTAATTTGAAGATCTGTGATTTTGTCCATAAATGGCACTCAGCTCAGTGCCAAATGTAGATGAGCCAGCTAACTTTAATCATTTCTTAGAAATAATTGAAGCAAATCTTAGATACTCCTTTTAAATATAGTAACACACCTGATTACCGTTACCAAGTTTGCACCATATTAATTCACACCTAGAGAGAGAGAGAGAGAGAGAGAGAGAAGGGGCTGCAGATTGCAGTCCCTGAAACAAAACAAACACACTTTGACGGCTAATGAAGAAGAGGCCAAACAATAAAAGATGGGAGGAAGAAAGAGAGGGTGCATCCCTGTAAAGCCTATGCAATTCTCTTCTCTCCCAACCATCACCACTGCCTTCTTCATTGTCATTGTCACCTCCTTCTCCTCTGGCCTTGCAAGGACTGAAGGCCATGATTACAAAGACGCGCTCTCGAAGGGCCTCTTCTATCTGGAGGCTCAGAGATCCGGCCGCCTCCCGTACAACCAGCGAGTCACCTGGCGCGATCATTCTGGACTCACCGATGGGCTTGAGCAAGGAGTATGTATTATCTCCGCTCTTTCTTCTTTCATTCTATTATTTCTTCTTCCTTTCCAATGTGCGCCGTCTGACTGGGTGATGCTGGTTTTTTTATGAAATGCAGGTGGATCTTGTAGGTGGGTATTACGATGCGGGTGATCATGTCAAATTTGGATTACCCATGGCTTTCACGGTGACGATGTTATCATGGAGCATCATCGAATACGGTGATCTAATTCAAGAGGCGGGAGAGATGACCCACGCCCTCGAAGCAATCAAATGGGGCACAGATTATTTCATCAAAGCCCACACAGATCCCAATGTCTTATGGGGAGAGGTATAAAATCTTTTTTCCAGATGTCTTTGCTTAAGCTAAAGCAGTACCGTCAGGATCATAGCAGGTAGGTTTGTCAGTCAACAAGTTCCTAAACTTATGACAAATTTGCAGGTTGGGGATGGGGACACGGATCACTATTGTTGGCAACGGGCAGAGGACATGACTACCTCAAGACAGGCCTACAAGGTTGATGCAGAGCACCCGGGGTCAGATGTCGCCGGTGAGACGGCTGCAGCGATGGCAGCAGCCTCCATGGTGTTCAAGAGGTTCAACCCACATTATTCCCATCTCCTGCTGCATCATGCCCAAGAGGTGAGTGGGGTAATCCCCCAACCGAACATACCAATTCACAATCAAATCTAGGCCACCATTGAGCCCCTGCTCTGACATTGTTGGTTTCCATTCAATGTAGCTATTCGCATTTGCAGACAAGTATAGAGGAAAGTATGATGCCAGCATTGAGATTGTGAAGAATTACTATGCGTCAGTAAGTGGGTACAAGGATGAGCTGCTGTGGGCTGCCCTGTGGCTGCACCAAGCCACCGGCAACGCTGACTACCTAAAGTATGCCGTAAAAAATGCCGATCGCTTCGGCGGCACTGGTTGGGCAATCAGTGAGTTCAGCTGGGACGTCAAGTATGCCGGAGTTCAGATCCTTGCTGCGAAGGTACGGATCGCATTTCTGGTTCTGCATCTTGTTCTGTGTCTTGCCATTGAATCGGAGTCCATGTACTCTGCAAAGACTTGCATGGGCTCGCCTGGTAGGTACGAGCCTAGTTGGTCATGGACTTCTATCAGAGCCTCTTGAATCTTCACGTTGGTTTAATAGTTGGTAGAAGTAAGAAGGCTGGTTTAATTCAGGGGAAAAAATGTTGTCTATCTTTGCTTCTTTTGGGAGAGAAGGATGCCCAAGTCAGTTTTGGGATGGGTTGCAACAGTTAAGAGGGCTTGGATGTTGTGGGGCCCAGGACTTGGATGAATTGGCCCGAGTTCGGGCCAAGAGTTGCCTTGACCAAGGCTAAGGATACTCCAAGAGAGTGTTTGTGATGGAGCATATTGAGCCTGGTCCGTTTTGACTGTCCATTAGAGCCAATTTGACAGATGAGATCTAGGTATCCACTGCCGATTAGGTACATATCTCATGACTTGGTACTGAATTATTTCCTAATCTCGAGCCTTGAGCCGTTGTAGATTAGACCAACCAAACCATTCATTAAAAAATATGAATCTATTGATCCTAGGTATGTGAACCTGCTACGAAGAAAAGCTTTGAAGTGAATAATCTATTGTTCAATGGTACAGGTGTTTGAGCTAATCAAGACAGTTTATCATTTTGAACTAACAAAAGAAGCTTTTGTTCACTTCTATATTCCTTATTGGAATTGGTAGACCACTCCCTTGTTTCAGGTGTTCAGAATTTGTATATAATATAGAGAAACTGTCCATGGGATTGAAACATACCTAAAAGGGCCTGTTTGCATAGCAGGTACTACTGGTATTTCAAGTTTGACTGTGCTTTTGTGCAATGACATTGTTTTATAGTGACAGCCCAACTATCATGCCAGATTGAATAAAATCATGTGTGTGTATTAGGAGGGCAGATCAGGTCATATTGTATATAATCGATCGTCAGTTAGATTCAATCCCAACTGCACATCTCACTTGGGAACCATGACAGTGGTGCCCATGCACATCTCCATCAAATGAGATGTGTGGTGGGGATTGAATATAACCAACGGATTGGTCATATAACAATATGACCTGATTTGCTCTCATGGCCAGACTACCGTTCAGGCTGTCACCATGTAGCTCAATGCAGCATATATTAATAAAGCAGATTGAAGGGTTCTGTTATTTATAAGAGTATAATTGATTTGGCTTGGTTATTAACCATTGACACATCATGTGTGTGATTTTAGGTGCTAATGGAAGGAAAACACAATGAGTATGCCAAGACACTGAAGCAGTACCAGTCTAAAGCAGAGCACTACTTGTGCTCTTGCCTACAAAAGAACAAGGAGAGCAACGTTCAACTCACTCCTGGAGGCCTTCTTTTCATCAGGCCATGGAACAACATGCAATACGTGTCTAATGCAGCATTCCTCCTCACCACCTACTCAGACCACCTAAGGCAGTTTAACAAGACCCTCCACTGTCAGAATCAAACTGTGGAGCCAGATGAGCTCATGGACTTTGCCAAGTCTCAAGTTGACTATATCCTGGGCTCCAACCCGATGGGAATGAGTTATTTGGTGGGCTTTGGTCCAAAGTACCCAAGATTTGTCCACCACAGAGGTGCATCAGTTGTTTCGCACCGGGTGGACCCTGGGTTCATTGGGTGCACCCAGGGGTATGACAACTGGTATAGTCGCCGGGACCCTAATCCGAACATCCTAGTAGGTGCGCTTGTTGGTGGACCAGACTCACAGGACTTGTTCAATGACGACCGTGCGAACTACATGCAGACTGAGGCCTGCACCTACAACACAGTGCCTCTGGTTGGTATCTTTGCCAAGTTAAGCCATGACAGGGACAATAGGCTAGTCCCCCACAAAGACCAACAAATTTCCTCTTTCTAGAAATTAAGAAAATTCATTTCAATATAGATACAAGAATTCAATTTGAAATTGGCTTGTAATTTATGTAGCATGTCAGAAATCAGTTTTTCATTTCTCATATGGTATAGCTCTTAAGAGAAAGTATACCTATCTGTGACATGGAAAAAAATTCATGGTCATTTTTTTCCCTTCTATGATAACAACTCTTTTGTTTCCTTTTTGGTTTCTTCATTTGAAAGGAAATCAGATTCAAATAGTCTGATAGGAAGGAGAATATTTTATTGTCGTATTGAGATTGCACAATCTTTCCAAATATCTACCATATGAATCTACAGGTTCCAAAATGCGAAGCATTAAGATTTGGACCCACATGAAAGAACCACAACCATAGAGAGTTTTTAAATACTACCACTTATCTATCAGTACTAGAGAGAAACCAAACATGGTTTCTGTAGGGATGAACATTGTGAGCACCTTTAGGTGGGGCCGTATTGGTTCAATATGAAAAAGAAAGTTGACCCAACCCCAAGACCAAGATGGGATGTCCACTTAGTACTGCTACTGTTTTTCTAATGATATTTGGGAGATTACACCCTTAGTTGTTCAAATAGTAAATAAAACAACCCTGTTCTCATTGATTTTTCAGTGTGATTCAAACGGAGGAGGCCCCACTGACATTAAACATATGGAAAAGAATGACACAAGAAAAGGAAAAGCCAAGAAAAATGGTCGGTTAGACTTTGTTCTCATTGAACAGAACTCCACAAAGTTTGCATTGATTTACGGTAGGCACAAACCAGGCACTTGATTTTGTATGCCTTCTTTCATGGCGTGATTACATCCGTAGGACTAGTGAGGACAAACAGTCTCCTTTATTTTCTGTTTTTTTTTTTATAATATCATGTTCAGAGACTAGGGGTGTCAACGGGTCTGGTTTACCCGGATCTGACCCATAGGTATGGTGATAAATAAGAAAACCCGATTAAGGTCCGGGTCTGGACCCGAAGGTCCAATTAATACATGGAACCGGGTATAGTTTGTGAAATTTTATTCCAGACCCGGGTCCTCCGATTAAGACTCACAATTTTTCAATGTAAAGATGATAAAAAAATGTTATTTTACCGGGTATGGCTTGAGTCTGGTTCATGTAGTTCTTATCGGATTCGGGTACGGTTTCTATTATGATGGATCCAATTAAATCCGGGTTCAGACCCGATACCATTCCGAAAAATTAGGGCCAGGTCTGGTTCTACCTGGTTCTGAACCAAACCCGACCCGTTGACACCCCTACCAGAGACGTGATGTTTTCTGTGCACACCTTGAACTTATGAACGTGCAGCATGGTCAGGTGGGCCCACTTTGCAGGGTAGTCTTTACTTTTCTTTTGGTAAGTTTCTAGCTAGCTAGGGTTGTCAATGGTTCGGGTATGACCTGATCCAGAACCTTACCAGATCCAATAGTGATGCAAATGAGTCAGACTCGGTTTGGATCTAGCCATTACCGAGTCCAATCTAAGAAGATCTATGATAATCAGATCCAGATTCAGATTGGGAGGCAGATGGGATCGGCTAAGACCAAATTCAGATCCAACTACCTTAAGTCTAACATTTACATATGCTCGGATCCATATTTTAGTCGGATTCAGATTTTATTCGAACTCGAAGTTGGATTCAGGTGCAAAACTTGGTACCGAGCCTGGACCTGATTATTAATTAGATCTTACTTTAGCTACCATAGTTGACTAAACAAGCTCAGATTCAGTCGAATATTTGACATGAATCCAAACCATTAACATTCCTAGGATCTGACCGGATCTAGGATTGGTAATAAAGAAGGATGTATCCACCCGGGGGTTTTCCGCTCTTCAGCAAGGGTTTCTCATCATCAAAAATAGGATGTATGATTAAGAATTCAGGTCAGACCCTACAGGGTCTGATTAGTATATGGATCCAACTATGGTTTAGGAAATTTTTATATCAGATCCAGGTATAGTTTATGAAATTTTTATATCAGATCCAGGGGGCAGAGCTACATAGTTCCCACCCGATCTGGAAATCCCCACTAAGGGGGTTTTGACCTGAATGTTTGTGCCCTCCTTGCCCGCAAACTCTCTCTCTCTCTCTCTCTCTCTATATATATATATATATATATATATATATATATATATATATATATATATATATATTTTATTTATTTATTTATTTTATTTTTTTAGAACTAGAAATATATATGGGTATTTCGAACACTTTTTTTGCAAATCCAACCATGTGGATGTGCTTGGCATGGTGAATTTGCTAGGAATCAACCATTGGATCACGTATTTTTTATGAAAAATGTGAATTTTAAATGCTTGAATATTTATGAAGATTATGAGCCATTGATTTTAAAGCCTTAAAAAAAATCTTTTATGCATCAAAATAGGACGATTCAAGAAAGGGTTCTTATAAAATTCAAGGGAAAAAATCATGAAAATCGCTGTTCACACATTAGTTCTCATATTTTCAGTTCTAGTGATTATATATATATATATATTATATATATGTGTGTGTGTGTGTGTGTGCCCACCCTAACTTGGATTTTTGGATCTGCCCCTGGTCCGACCCAAGTTTTAATTAAGATCCATAATGTTTGACGTAAAAAACATAAAAAAATATGACTTAAGTTGATATGGCCCTGGTTTGGTTTGTGTAATCGTTATAGGACCCAGGTATGGTTTTTTCTATTGTAGGTCCGGTTGGACACAGGTCTGGACCTAGTACTAGTACCTTAGAGTTGAATCTGGGTCCAGGCCCTACCTCCAGTGAAGGTCCGTCTAGTTGACACCCATAGCTTTTAGAGATGTCAACAGATTTGGTTTCTACTGAATATGAATCCAATTAGTGAGATTCGATGAGGCAAGTAGAATCTGATTAATAATTGGATTCACATTTAGTATGCAGTTTTGCACCTGATCTGAGCTGAATCTGAGCCCGACGGATAATCTACCATTACAGATAAGATATACCAGATTAGCTAATATGATCTGGATTTGGCATTATATATCTTTTGTATATCCAACTCCGAATCTGAATTTGAATCCCATTAGACTGGATCTAATTAGGTCGGATACCTTAATGCTTAAATGCTGACCGAGTAAATGGTTAAGTTTGGCTTAAGGGTGCAACTGGTTCAGATCCATTCAAATATTAAACCTGCCCAGGCTCAGTATTAGCATTTAAATTTCTGATCAGGATTCAAACTTACTGTATTATATCCAGTTTGGATCTGAATCCAGACTTGTTGCCTGGCATTCCGGTTCATATTTGGATCTACCATGAACCAGCCTTATTCAACCGGTTTGTATCCCAATTTGGCTATAGCTAGAAATGAGTCTGATGGGAGTTGTCGAAATGGGGGGGGGGGGAGAATCAACTCGTCAGATCTCTCATTGGGTGACACAACATCCACTAGTGGATCTTCGAAGTTGTGGAGGTGCCCCAACCCAGAATCAACTTTCTAAAATGTAGATAAAGCATTGGTGAGGAATTGAAAATGGGTCGGACCAACCTTAATGCAATCACATTCGGATCAAGCTGATTGTGTTTTGATTGGGACTTTCTGCTATTAGCTATGAGAGTTTTGGGCTTTCTTGAGGATTAGATTAAATTAGTCATGTTTTACGTCACTTCAACTTCTTTTGACATGCTCATTAATGGATCCCAACGTGCTTGGTTTCATAGCTCAAGAGGTTTGAGACAAGGGGACCCGATATCCCCTTATCTCTTTCTCATTGTGATGGAGTGCTAGGGATGGCAATCGACCCGCGGAAACGGCCCCTCGGCCCGTTTGGACTGGGGATGGAGGCGGGGATGAAGGTTAAAATCAAAACCGGGGATGGACTTATGCATTCCCCGTTAAGATTTTCACCTTGCCCCGCTCCGCCACCCCATCCCCAATCCTTCTAAGCAGGGGCGTAGCTAGGGGGGGGCAGGACTGGGCTGTAGCCCAGTCCTACCTCCGGAAACAGTTTAAAAAAAAAAAAATTTAAAGCCCAGCCCTGATTCCATATGAAATAGATTTTTATCCATTTTTGTAGCCCATCCCAGTCCTAGCCCAGCCCTGACTGCAGCAAATAGTTTGATTTGTCCATATGAAATAAATTTTTATTAATAATTGTAGCCATTTTTTTTTATCTAAAAAAAAAAATTTTGGGGGCGCTGCCCCCGAACCCCCGACTATCACACAAATAAATTTTTTTTTGCTACACCCCTGTTTGCCCCCCCCCCCCCCACATGAATCCTAGCTACGCCCCTGCTTCTAAGGATGGCAATGGACCTAGGGGAAACGTGGCCCTGCCTCACTCCATTTGGATCGAGGATGGAGGACATGAAACGGGGATGGAGGCATTTATATTAACCTTTTTTTATAACAAAAGGATTACACTTATCCTTTGAATACAATCAATTTCAGATATCGATACAGCTATTGATTTATAAACTGTTACAAGATTTACATTTTGTGAAGATAAGAGATCAGCCAACTTCCTTTTCTGCTGAGCGACCATTTGTTGGACTCTTATCGTATGAGAATCTGTTTGACCTGTGGGCTTTCCTGAAATATTCTTATCATTATCGCATATGATGGAGTCCAAACTGTTCACCCTTCTTATATGTTGCTGTGGTAAATCTTGTGATTGACCTGTTTCCTTAACAGTGCCTTTTTGGGCATTTGGCTTTCACAATAAATGAAGTCTTTTCTTCCTCCCTAAGATTCCTAACTATAGTAAAGGCATCGGATCTCTCTTTTTGTACATATGATGTCTTTTTAGTAAGGCTGATGTTGGTTCTTTAAAAAGCATAAAGGGGTATTCTTGAGAAATTTGAGATATTTGCAGGCAGAAAGATTAATAACTCTAAATCGATTTAGATATTGATTAATCTTTCTCTAGATAGAGTGCATGAGCTCAACTCTTAAGGGGCAATGGTTTGTTGGGAAAAATAAACGCAAACCGAATGCAACTACTTTTCAAACAAAGGCAATGGCAACAAAGTACCTAGAAGAAGAATACTTCTATGTCTTGCACATAATAGATAGAATAACTCTTTTCACCCAAGCTCCAAAATAAAACCCTTATCATCCAAGGGATACCACAAAAATATATATATTTTGATTCACAAGAGCAACAGATAATAAATAAAATAAAAAACACAATAAGAGAGAGGCACACACCAATTTTAACGTAGAAAATCCTCTCAAAATGAGAGGTAAAAACTACGGGGTTGAGAGCAACCCAACAACAACTTCTCTCTGTGATATAAAGAATAGCTACAAAGGGGCATACACAATGCCTACCCACAATAAGCTCACAAATCACCACAATAGAGAAACATCAAAGCAAATAAAAAGGTGAAAGTGAAAGAATATCACTTAATCAATAGTGATGACCTTCCCACAACAAAAGTCATCTTTCTCTTGCCCTAATTTTTACAAAGCAAGAATGAAATAAAAAGACACTACAAGAAAAAATTTGATTAGCGATTGACATTTACGATGGATTTTTTTCGTCGCAAATCAACGATGAAATTAGTGAGAGAACATTATCCATCACCAATCTTTGAAATATTTCTGAAATTAGCGACGGCACAAATTCCGTCACCGATCCGTCGCTAATTACCGACAGATTGACAACAAAAAGATTTTATCACAAAAACTGTAGCAAATTAGCGATAGATTTAGTGAGGGAAATATTCCATCGTAAATCCGTCGCTATTTAGCGACAGAATATTTCCATCGCTAAATCTGTCGCTAATTTTCAATTAAAGCTACCAAATTAAGGCGCTAAATTCTCCCTCCCTCTATCTCTCTCTCGTTACGCTTAGGGCGCTTCGCCTCCCTCCTCTCCCAGGTCGACTTCATCGTCGTCTGCATCATCTCCAACGACGGCGACGATGACAGTGATGGCGATGGCGACGACGATGACGATAACCCCTCCTCGCTCGCGGAGGAGTAAGGCAAAGCCCTAATCAGGACTGGTTGTCAAGCTACGAGACATTGAATAACTTTGTGGTGAGATCTTTGTCCGTGCTTCATAATTCTAATGGTCATGTAGACAATATGGGGATCAGTATGAAATATTTGTGATTCAAATGTGTTGTTTAATCCAAAATATGCAGAATTCCTTTTTTCAATTTGATGTTTGCAACTTTGCAGTGTATCAATGAGTTCATGGTTACCCTGTTGTGGGAGATGTGATAGCACATGTATACAAAATGAATGCTTTGAAATCCCCAGTTCTAATTCTGGCATGCTATTTGCTGAATCTCTAAACCATTGATTCTCATAATGAGAAATTCTTAGAAACAAATGCTATCAAAATGTTAGAATTTCTATTTTTGTTTATGGCTCCAATGATCAAGTGCATTAGCTGATACCGCTTTATTATGTTTATGGCATGTCAAATTCTTCACTTGTTTGAACCCATTGGAGTTGCTGGACAAATTATTCTGTGGGACTTTTCACTTCTCATGTATGCTTGGAAGGCTGGACCTGCTTTAGTTTGTGGGAACATTGTTGTACTGAAGACTGCAGATCTGACACCTTTTACTGCTCTATATGTGTCAAAGCTACTTCTCGAGGTACAATTACAAATGTTATTGTAATGCATTGTGGTATATAACTTGAAAAATATATACTTTGTAGAGCTGAATCAACATTTTTTGCGAGAAAAACTGGAAGACCAAGAGATTCTACCTCTTCTCATTTGAGAGAGAGGATCAAACTGTAGATGTAGTCTTGAAGCTACTGTCTACCTATCACCATTGGTTGTTGAAAGGAAAACTCTATTTTTTTAATTTAATTTTTTTGTTACCCATTTGACCCTCCAATTGTGATCTACATGTTTGGTTTAGTAGAGATCTATTGGATCATGTTCTCTCAACATGTATGTCAGATTGTCCAGAAAAATCCATGGCCTACAATGTATCAAATTTTTTATCCTCAAAAAATCATATTTTTACATAAAAAGATACAATCCAAGGGTTGATTCTCGCTATTTTGATTATGCTGAAGGCATCCATGGGGTCAGATTTGGTCAAAATAGCATTTAGTAGTAATTGAACTGTTTGCTAGGTGAGTGCAGGTTTCATGCTTCATCTCATACACAAGTCTTCTAGGATGAGAAAGCTAAGTGTGGCCTTTCTTCTTGTGGAACTAATTGTGTTGGACTCCATGGTAGAATCAGTCGAGGAGGCCTGAGAGGCAGTGGTTTACCCTTACTGAAAAAATTGAATCAAACTTAATGTCTGGCCTATTTATGATGTGTGTTATGTTTTTATCTGAGGAATGTTGTTGGGAGGGGAGATCCTGAATTTAAAAGTTAGCTCATTTTCTTCAACAAACTTGATGTTCTGAATTCCTATGGCTTGTGAAAATTTTGAAAGCATTCTATTTTGCGGGTTTCCATTAACATGTGTTCACCATTTCTGAGTGAAGAATACTAGTGTATCATGCACAAGACTTCTGGATGTTATTGTAGTTCTAATGCATATACATGGAGGTCTGTTCTTATATTGGTTGTTACTAGACCTTATCACAAAATGTTCGGAAATAATTGTCAGTATCATGTATACTATTTGAATATTTTGTTAACATGCCATGGAAAAATCCCTGATAACTTGTTTAATCATGATCTTATTGTACTTTTATATTTTTGAGTGATGTTACTGTTTCACCTCTGCAAAATGATAGTAGTGGCATTCATTCTTTAATCCTAAATGAGATATTCTCTGGACTCTTTGCTAATGTTTTTATTATGTGTTGTCATGTATTGATCTTTTTCAAATAAAATATGAAGTCGAGTCTGTCTTGGATTTTATAAAGTATGTTTATGATGTTTTTGGTTTCACATTTGAGTTGGAGCTGTCAACGGTATGGTATTTTTTCACTTGCATCTGATAAACAATAGTTTGTTCAATATAAAGTTAGTTGATAGTTCATTGTTCTATTTTTTTATTAATATCTTATCTTTTAATAATGTTACATTTTTTTTTGGGTCTTGGTTTCAAGTACAGTCATGATTCTTGGTATGTTGTCTTACCATCATGGAGTAGCATTATTTACTGTCACTGGGTTAATATTTTTCTATTTTTGTACTTTATGTGCTTCAAAAAGTTATGTTTGTAGTTCCTCTTTTGTTCACCTTAAATGGTTTTGTAACTTGCAGCTACATGTTTCTCATTCTTTTCTTGTTTGTTTGTTGTTATATTGTTAGAGTTTTCCAGATTTGGTTCACATGCATATAACCTTTGGTTATCTTGTTGAATCTGTGAATGGTTCCATGGACTGGACTTTTTATCCCCAAAAATTTGCACTTGATTCAAATCGTGCAGAAAGGAAAAAGCTTTAGTACTGGAACTTTTGAGTAAATACTCTTGGTTTGACCAAATACATTTTTAGTTGTAAAGTCACATCTATATCTGCATATGGAATGACTAAAAAAAAACATTGGTGAATATCAAACAAGTTCAACGATCATGCAGTTGTGGATATCAGAGTCCAAACTTCTTGCATTCATACATATGGAGGGAAGATGGGCATAAAGGAAAAAATATCACCAAAATTATCTCAAAAAAAGAGTAAACCAATGTCACAATCTCTAGTTTGAAACATGAATGCCTAAACAACTATGCTTTAATAACATGTTAGAATAGAACTGAGCTCAAGTGTGAAAATATCAACCTGTGTTATTCCTTTGCATACTTTATTAAAGGTATTTGTTTTTTTCATTATATTACCTTTTATGGTTAGTAACTTAGTATTGTCATTTATTCTTTTATTTTGCAGATCGTATAGTCTTTTAATTTTTGTTCTCTTGTACTATGTATCTTTGTATTGTTTCCTTTTCACAAGACTTGCACTATATTGTACTATAGGTACATGAGGTGCACACCTCAGCTTGAGGCGCGCCTCAAGGCGTATGAGGCGCATGCCTCGTGGCTCTTTTTTTTAATTTTGTGATAGATTAGCGATGGATATTATCCGTCGCTAATTTTCAGTGATGGATTTTATTTCGTCGCTACCTTGCCGACCAAAAGTTAGCGACGGAATTTATCCGGATATACTTTGTTGCAAGTCTGTCGCTAATTAGCGATGGATTTATGATGAAAATAAGACATCACAAATCCGTCGCTAATTAGCGACAAACTGGCAACAAATAAATTTTGTTGGGATTTAGCGACCACAATTATGCGATGGATGTTATTTGTCGCTAAACATGTTAGCGATGGAATTGGCGATGGATAGCGTCTATCGCTACTTGGCATTTTTCTTGTAGTGAGAAGATAAGAACACCAACCAAAGCTTTTCTTCTTACTTTCTCCTTCTCTCTCACTCTCTTTCTCTCTTTTTCACAATCTTGTGGAAGCCCCACACAAAACAAAAGGAAGAAACTCTCTTTCCTCTCTTTCATTCTCTCTTTTCTTCAAAGAGCAAAAAAAGGCCCAAAGGGACTCCCTAAGCATACCATCGTGCTCTCTTTTCAACCTTTTCTTTCTTTTTCACTTTTTCAATTTTAGTCTTTCAGTTCTTGCTATTTTCTTCCTTTTTCAAGCCTTTAAAAAAATACACATGGTGAAGTGTCTCTTCACCTTCCTTGGATCGGGTCCTCCACATGGAGGGAACCCAAATCCAACATATCTCCCCCTCACCAACTATGTGCAGGACTTCGCCAAACCGACGATAGAGCAACATACTTCAAGCTTACCATGAGGCAACTCCTTAGTCTATCATATCTGCACCATTATCATATGTATGAATCTTCTCGATCTCAAGTAGCTTTGCATCTAACACATCATGTATCCAATGATACCTCGCATCAATGTGCTACGACCTTGCATGAAAAGTAGAATTCTTGCCAAGATGAATCGCACTCTGACTGTGACAATACAAAACATACTTCTCTTAAGTAAAACCAAGTTCTTGCATGAATTTCTTCATCCACGATAACTATTTACTGGCCTCTGTCACTGCAATGAACTCTGCCTCTGTGGTCGATAGTGCCACACATTTCTAAAGCCTCGACTGCCAAGACACTGCACCACCTGCTGAAGTAATCAAATATCCAGATATAGATTTTCTAGAATCAACATCACTTGCCATATTTGAATCTGTATAACCTACCAAAATAGGTTTCTACGCACCAAAACAAAGACACAAATTGCTTGTGCCTCGAAGATATCTCAAAATCTATTTCACAGTACTCCAATGCTCTCTACAAAGATTTGAGAGAAATCTGCTACCAACCCCAACTACATGAGCTATATTTGGCCTCATACACACCATTGCATACATTAAACTATCAACTGTTGAAGCATAGGAAATCTTTTGCATATCCTCTTTCTCTTTATCTGTAGGACTCTACTTCACACTCAACTTGAACTGTACTCCAAGTGGGGTGTTCATTGCCTTTGCCTTGTCCATGTTGAATCTTTGAAGTACTTTCTCAATGTACTTCTCTTGTGATAGCCATAACTTCTTTACCTTTCTATCACGAACAATTTTCATGCCCAAAATTTGACTTGTGGCTCCCAAGTCCTTCATGGCAAATGATTTACCCAACTTTTTCTTTAAGTTAGCAATTCTTGAAGTGTTCTTGCCCACAATGAGCATGTTATTAAAATAGAGCAACAAAATGACAAAATCATCATTTGAAAATTTCTTCACAAAAACACAATGGTCTGAAGTAGTCTTCTTATAGCCATGCTCCCCCATAAAAGACTCAAACTTTTTACACCACTGTCTAGGAGCTTGTTTCAAACCATACAAGCTCTTTCTCAATCTGCAGACATAGTCTTCCTTTCCTTTCTTCTCAAACCCTTCAGGTTGCACCATGTATATCTCTTCCTCAAGATCACCATAGAGACAGGTTGTCTTCACATCCATCTGCTCAACTTTCAAATCAAGACTTGCTGCCAAGCTCAAAGCAACTCTGATAGAAGACATTTTAACAATTGGCGAGAAGGTCTCTTCAAAGTCAACACCTTTCTTCTGACCAAAACCTTTTACAGCCAACCTAGCTTTATATTGTGAGTGTGACAAGTTCTCATCTCGCTTCACTCTAAAAACCCAACGATTCTTCAAATCCCTTTTACCTTTAGGCAACTGTACAAGCTCAAAAGTATGGTTATCATAAAGAGATTGCATCTTATCTTTCATTGCTTCAATACACTTCTCTTTCTGCATATCTTGCATAGTTTCATCATAGCTCTTAGGTTCTCCACCATCAGTCAACAAGACATATTCATGTGCAGGATATCTAGTGGATGGTTGTCTCTCTCTAGTAGATCTGCAAAGTGGCTCTACAACTGAAGAGGAACCTGTCTCATGATGCTCAACATCGTCACCATCAGACATATCTGACCTGTCAATATTCTGTTGTGAATCTTCAACATCCTCATGTGCATCATCTTCAACTGAATTTGGAAAAGATGACAAAGGAACATGATCTGTATCAATAAAGTTGTCACTGCTCTGAGATTTTTTCTTCACCACTTTTTCAATGTCTTCAATGGTTTGTCTTCAACAAAGACAACATCTCTACTTTTGACAAGCTTCTTTTCAATAGGATCATACAACATGTACCCAAACTCATCCTGACCATATCACAAGAATATACATTGTTGTGTCTTTGCTTTCAACTTTGTCCTTTCATCTTTAAGAACATGCACAAAAGCTTTGCACCCAAAAATACACAAATGGTCATAAGAAACATTTTTTCTAAACCAAACTCTGTCAGGAACATCACCATCTAAAAGAACATGAGGAGACAAGTTAATAACATGAGCCACTGTGCATAATGCTTCACCCCAAAAAGGTCTTGACAAATTTGCCTCTGACAACAAACATCTAACTCTTTCAACAATAGTTTTATTCATTCTCTCAGCTATACCATTCAACTGATGAGTCTTAAAAGGAGTCTTTTGATGCCTTATACCATGTATCTTACAATACTCATCAAATGATCCCAAATATTCACCTTCATTGTCAGTTCGAATGCACTTCAACTTCTTCTCTATCTGTCTCTCAACAAGAGCATGAAATTGCTTGAATCCATCAAACATTTGGTCTTTTCTCTTCAAAGCATAGACCCACAACTTTCTTGAATGATCACCAATGAAAGTCACAAAATAAAGTGCACCTCCAACCGAACTCTCTTTCAAAGGACCGCATACATCTAAGTGACTTCTAAATTTTTTTTCTTTCTTGATGGAGGATGACTCTTGAAAGATACTCTCCTTTGTTTCTCAACCAAGCAATGAGCACATCTTTTCAACTTCTCTTTCTTCACTCCTAGAAGTAGACTCTTCTTTATCAAACATTCAATGCCCTTTTCGCTCATATGACTCAACCTATTGTGCCACAATTCAACTTACTTTTCATTTTTAGTCACATTCATGATATCCTTTAAAATCAATGCTTGCAAAACATACAAACTGTTGTACTTCTTTCCACAAGCCATAACCAGTGAGCCTCTAGTGAGCTTCCACTATCCATCATTGAATGTACTACAAAAGCCTTTATCATCAAGCTTTTTAGCTGACATGACACATGCCTAACATCTTTAAGCATCAACATAGTTCCATTGGTGGTTTGCAAATTTACATCACCAACAACTTTAGACAAACCATCATTGCCCATTCTCAACACTCCAAAGTCACATGAAGTATAAGTAGCAAAGAACTCTCTATTTGAAGTAACATGGAGAGAGGCACCACTGTCTATCACCCAACTAGTCAAGTTCACCACATCATCATCATAGACAACAACTAACTTAGTCGAAGTAGTCATGGTGACACAATCACCATTCTCATTATTCTTCTTTTCTTGTTTTTCATAATTTTTATTCTCTCTCTTCAACTGAAAACAATATTTCTTAATGTGCCCTTTTTTCCGCAATGATGACACTCTATATTCTTGTATTTTGATCTTGATTTGCTTCAGCTTTTATCTCTACCATTCTCACCCTTAAATTTACTTCTCCCCCTATTCTCAGTGACATATGCCTCTGATTGTGGAGAATAGCTTTGAGATTTCCTTCTCATCTCTTGATTGAGGACACCAGCTTTAACAAGCTCCATAGAAATAACACCATTAGGAGCGAAGTTGGTGAGTGAGACCCTAAATGTCTCCCATAAATTTGGTAGAGTAGCAAGCATTCAAAGGCCTACAACTTCATCTTCAAATTTAATACCCATGCCCTTGAAACTCATTCAAGTTATCGGTTATAGAGCTTCCTTTTTTATACTTAAGTTGCATCATTCGTCTAAGCAAATATAATTTGTTGTTGTCGGTCTTCGAAGCATATAAATTTTTAAGCTTAGTCCACAATGTCCTTGCATGATTCTTATGTTGAATATGATTGTAGATATTATCATCGACGAATTGCCGAATAAAACCATACATTTTCTCATGCTCAAATTCTCATTCTTCATCACTTTTAGATTCGGGTTTTTGAGTAGCAAACACAGGAAGAAGCATAGCCTTAACAAACAAAAGATCTTTCATCTTGTTCTTCCATAAATTATAATTTGTATCATTCAAACTAATCATCTGACTTGTGCTTATATTCATTCTTGAACCTGAGGCTCTGATACCACTGATGTTGGGAAAAAGAAACGCAAACTGAATGCAACCACTTTCCAAACAGAGGCGATGGCAACAAAGTACCTAGAAGAAGAACACTTCTATGTCTTGCACATAATACATAGAATAACTCCTTCCACCCAAGCTCCAAAATAAAACCCTTATCATCTAAGGGATACCACAAAAATATATATACTTTGATTCACAAAAGCAAGAAATAATAAAAAAAATAAAGAACACAATAAGAGAGAGGCAGACACCAATTTTAAAGTGGAAAACCTTCTTAAAATAAGAGGTAAAAACCACGGGATTGAGAGCAACCCAACAACAACTTCACTATGTGATATAAAGAATGGTTACAAAGGGGCATACACAATGTCTACCCATAATAACCCCACAAATCACCACAATAGAGAAACATCAAAGCAAATAAAGAGGTGAAAGTGAAATAATATCACCTAATCAATAGTGTTGACCTTCACACAACAAAAGCCCTATTTCTCTTGCCCTAATCTTTACAAAATAAGAAGAGAATAAAAAGAAGATAAGAACACCAACTAAAGCTTTTCTTCTTACTTTCTCCTTCTCTCTCACTCTCTTTCTCACAATCTTGTGGAAGCCCCACACAAAACAAAAGGAAGAAACCCTCTTCCTTCTCTTTCTTTCTCTCTTTTCTTCAAAGAGCAAAAAAACCCAAAGGGATTCCCCAAGCATACCATCATGCCCTCTTTTCACCTTTTTCTTTTTTTTCACCTTTTCAATTTTAGTCTCTCACTTCTTGCTATTTTCCTCCTTTTTTAAGCCTTAAAAAAAACATGCATGGTGAAGTATCTCTTCACCTTCCTTGGACCGGGTCCTCCACATGGAGGGAACCCAAATCCAACATGGTTGTGATGACGGCATTCATATGCATCTCATTCGATGAGCGTGGCATTCAGTTTTTATACAAACTTTGCCCCTACGGTGGATGTTTATTATGCCAATCCAATTTCAAGCTTTGTTAGCTTTCAGCGAAAGCTCTTTGAAAGAGGATTTGAGCTTAGGTCATTGTTCGTATTAAGTCTATTTTTTCATTGACTATAAATTTAGGCATTATGTTGCCTCTTATTCTTCAATGAAAACCTTATCTTTAATCTTTTCATACTATAAAAATATATAGGTCGACCTCGCTCCCGTTAGACTCAACAAGTATAAGAAGTTTCTGTGATTATATAAGTTAATGTTTCCTTGCATAAAAAAGGTTGCTTTGAGTGAATTTGTCGCCTTTAAAAAGTAAATAAGTCTAACTTGGTTTTTTGGGGTGTTGACTTCTATCCAAAGAGTCTACTTGGACCCGCTTCATGCGAGAGAAATACTTAAAGAAGCACAACATTTGGACCTACAATAGTAGGTCCCATAAATCTTGGTATTAGAAGAGCATTTTATGAGGCTGGTTCTAGTGCAAGGATTATGTTTGTTGGATGCAGGATGGTCATATTTGCAGATTTTGGACAGAGCCTTGGTCATTTCAAATTTTGACTGAACATTGCAGTTGCTAAAGACCATGATCTGGTGCACAAAGATCTCCTTTTATCGGTTGCTAATTTCATCAGAATGTGCAATGGTTCTGGTTATCGTGTCTTATTGCCTTCCTCAGTCTTGAATTTGATATCGCTTAGTTGGGTCCCAGATGAGCTTATGTGGGGAAACAAGGTTTTAGATTCAGTGTGCTTTGTGGTTGTCAAGGGGAGTCGACTAATCAACATATTTTTATTTTCTGCCCTGTGTCTAAGAAGATATGGGGGTTTATTTTGGACAGGTTTGGCTGCAATCGTGATCTATCTCCTTCGGTGATTAAGGAGCTAATCTTTTCTTCTATCCCAACACAAGGTGACATGCACTAACTGTTCTTACCAGACAAGTGGAGCTAATCGAAACCATTTAGTCTGGATTGGCTACAGATTTTGTTGGAGATTTAAGTTTTCATATTATAATATGGAAGTTGTGTGTTTCGTAATAGATCTATCCACGAAGAATGGAATCCTCATTGGCATTAGTTGGTGAAGGAAGTTTGGTTTTTTTGCTTTGAGAAGTGTATGACCTGGAATTGTATTAAAGAAGACCGCAATGCATTGAATTTCTGGCTCAATGAGGATATATACATAGAGAAAAATAAAAACCTACTCAATAGAAAAGCTCCCAAACCTACCCAATAAAAAATACTTATCAAATTTTTAGTGTTTCTTAGAAATTCTGACCCTACAGATGGGTTCAGCATGATTGATTTACTAGAAATCAGTACTTGGATCATGCATTTTGGATGGAAAAAATGGTATTCGGTGCCTCAAAAATTTATGAAATATAGGCTGTTGATTTTTTGAAACCTTATTAAAACATATTTACGTATCTGAACCAAATGCTACAAGGACTGATTCCTATAAAAACAAGTGCATATAACACATCTGTAAGGTGAGAATTTTGAAAAAATACAGTTTGGGAGGCTTTACAGGGTAGGTTATCATTCTCCTACACACACACACACACACACACACACACACACACACACACACACACATATATATATATATAGAGAGAGAGTTGAGCCAAGTCTCAAGCCAACCCGGCCCAGTGCCTACCTCTAGCCCCAACCATGATAAAGCAAGGATAATCCCCATATGCCAACTGGATTCAACCACAGTGGTCATACAGAAATCTTATTGTTGATATGGTTAGGGCATGTTTGATAGAGGGAGATATAAAGTTGCTTATTAACCTTGTCTAAAACTGCAAATGTTTGGCATTAAAAAGATTATTTTAACCTTCACATGAGTAAATTTCCTTCCAAATATATACTCAAGTATTCCATTCAAGATTTATGATAGACTTTGCCATTGATTTTTTTACACAAAAATGAAGGATTTCAGAAAAATACAAAAAAGAACAAAAAAACTAAACAAAAATACATTTTCAATGACACCTGATTCGTTGAAAAATGATGAATAAGAGTTGAAATACATTCTCGACAGCGTTCCTAAAACAAGAGATAAATAGGCACGGTTGTGCCAATTTCGATTATTCTATGCTATTTTCTGGCCACCTGCTTCAGAAATTTAGTAAAATAATAAATGAAATAAAGACACATCGGGGTATTGGCTTTTCAATGCTACCAAGATTACCTTGATCTAATGAATGATTGGAGAAAAATGCCCTCTAAACGATAGACAGTTTAGTTGTTTCATCTTGCATAACATATTTTTGTTCTAGTTATACAACTCAGAAACGGAAATCCTAGCAGGGTTTTCGATTTTATTCAAAATATGAAAGTTATAGGTCTATGCCTTAGCTTTATAATGATAATAAAAATGCAGGTTTTTGATGTCGGATTGGAAAGATGCAGATTTGTGAACAAAGATGATTCAGCAAAAAATATACAAATATGTGAATTTTTTCCTAAATATGCAAATTTTCTTCTAAATATGTGATTTTTCTCTCAAATATATGAATTTCTTCCTAAATATGTATCCAAGTATTGCATCCAAGATCTGTAACAGACTTTGTCACTTTTTGATCCATAAAATGTAGGATTTCATAAAAACATAGAAAAGAATAAAAATAGACATAAATACTTTTTTAATAACACCTGATTCAATAGAAAATGCTGGACGGGTGTTGTGATACAACTGCAACAATGTTCATAAAACAGAAGATGAACAAGCGCGGTTATTCTTGTCTTGATTGCTATATGCTATTTTCTTGCAAATTATGCCAAAAATCTAAAAAAATAAAAAAAATATAGACAGATCGAGGCGTTAGCTTTCCAACCCCAACATGATCATCTTGATTTGATAAGAAGTTGGAGAGAAACGTCCAATGAAAGATAAATCATTTGGTTGTTCTAGTCTGCAGAGCATATTTTTGTTCCAATTTCTAGACTTAGAAACAAGTACTATAAAGGGGTTTTCAATTCATATTCAAAACAAGAAAGTTACAAACATATGTCTAAGCTTTTCAACGACTATAAAAACACAGGTTTTCAACATTGGATCAGAGATATATATGTCTGAAAACAATGATTGTTCTATAAAAAATATGTGAATTTCATCATAAATATGAGAATTTCCTCCTAAACATGTGAATTTTCTTCTATATATGCTATTTTCCCCCCAAATATAAAAATTTTCTCTTAAATATGTGAATTTTTTAATTTTCTCCTAAACATGTGAATTTATTTCTATATATGTGATTTTTCTCCCAAAATATGTAGTTTTTCTCTCAAATATATGATTTTTTTACTAAATATGTGATTTTTCTTCCAAATACATGAATATGCAATTTTTCTCTCAAATATGTGATTTTCTTCTTAAATATGTGGATTTTTTTCTAAATAAGCAGTTTTTCTCTCAAATATGCAATTTTTTTCTTAAATATGTGATTTTCTTCTCAAATATGCAATTTTTTTCCTAAATATATGATTTTTCTCCTAAATATTTAAGAGGATAATCATATATTTAGAAGAAAATTTGCATATTTGGGAAGAAAGTTGCATATTTAGGAGAAAATCCATACATTTTAGAAAAAATTCACACATTTAAGAGGAAATTTACATATTTGGTAGGAAAATTACACATTTAGGAGGAAATATGCATTTTTGTGATGAAAATGCATATTTATGAGGAAATTTACATATTTGGGAGAAAATTAGAATATTTGCATATGTTTTACAGAATAATCTATGTTCGCAGGTATGTATCTCTTTGATCTGACATTGAAAACCTACAATTTTATAATCGTTGGAAAGCTGAGACGATTGCCTGTAACTTTCCTATTTTGAATCAGAACAAAAAACTCTTTTAGAGTTCTTATTTCTGAGTTCCAAAATCAGAATAGAAATATGTTCTACAAATTGAAATAACCAAAGAGTCTATCTTCCAGTAGTGTTTCTCTTCAACCGCTCATTCGATCAAGGTGATTTTTGTGGCATTAAAAAGCTAATATCGTGATTTATCTCTATTATTTTTACTATTTTTTCATATTTCTAACATTGGTAACTAAAAAATTGCATATAATAATTGAAATAGGTGCAGTTGTGCCTATTCATCTCTTGTTTTAGGAACGTTGTCATAGTTGTATAGCAGTGCATGCTCATCATTTTTTAGCAAATCTGGTATTGTTGAAAAGGTATTTATGTCAAGTTTCTTTATTTTTTGCTGTATTTTTTTTAAATCCTTCATTTTTTAGGTCAAAAATTAGTAGCAAGATCTATTACAAATATTAAATGAAATACTTGGACACATATTTAAGATAAAACTCTCATATTGAGGGAAAATTTGCATATTTAGGAAAAAAATGACATATTTGGGAGGAAATTCACATATTTAGGAGAAAAATTATATATTTAGGAGAAAAATCATATATTTATGAGAAAATTTGCATATTTAGAAGAAAAATCTCATATTTAGGATAAAAAACTAATATTTAAGAGAAAAATTTCATATTTAGAAGGAAATTTGCATATTCTTATATTTTTTTACAGAACTGCCTATATTCGCATATATATATATATAATTCGACATTGAAAACTATATTTTTATAGTCATTGGAAAGCTAAGAATAGGCCTGTAACTTTCATATTTTGAGTCAGAATCGAAAACCCCTTTAGGGTTCTCATTTCTGAGTTCCAAAACCAGAAGAAAAACATCCTTTATAGACTAGAACAACCAAATAATGTATCTTTCAGAGGACATTTCTCTCCAACCACTCATCAAATTAAGGTGATCTTGGTGACATTGAAAAGCTAATGCCCTGATTATTATTTGTCCTTTTTATTATTTTTTCAAATTTTTAACATAGGTAGTTGTAAAATAGCATAGAGTAAATGGGATAGGTGTGGCCAAGCATGTTCATCTCAAGTTTTAGGAATGCTCTCAAGGTAATATCTTAGTGCATGTTCATTGTTTTTCAATGAATCAAGTATAATTGAAAAAATATTTTTGTCTAGCTTCTTTATTCATTTCTATGTTTTTTCATAATCCTTCATTTTCTAGCATAGGTAGCCAAAAAATAGCATAGAATAAATAAGATAGGCGCAATTGCGCATGTTCATCTCATGTTTTAAGAATGTTGTCGAGATTGTATTTTAGTGCAAGTTAATTGTTTTTCAACGAATCAAGTGTCGTTGAAAATATATTTTTGTCTAGTTTCTTTTTTTATGTTTTTCTAAAATCCTTCATTTTCTGGATCAACAAATCAATGGCAATGTTGTCACAAATCTTGAATGTAATACTTGGGCATATATTTAGGAGGGAAATCATATATTTATTAGAAAATTCATATATTTTAGAGAAAAATCGTATATTTAGGAGAAAATTTGCATATTTAAAAGAAAAATCTCATATTTAAAACAATTTACATATTTAAGAGAAAATTCACATATTTTTTACAGAATAGTTTTTGTTCTCAGATTTGTATCTATCTGATTCGAGATTGAAAACCTATATTTTTATAGTTGTTGGAAAGCTAAGAAATAGACTTATAACTTTTATGTTTTCAGTTAGAACCGAAAACTCCTCTAGGGATCCTGTTTTTGAGTTTCAAAATTATAATGGAAACATGCTATATATGTAGACTGAAACAACTGAATAGACTATCTTGCAAATGACTTTTCTCTTTAGTCGCTCGTCAGATTTAGATGATCTTGGTGGCGTTGAAAAGCTAACACCATGATCGGTCTCTTTCTCTTTTATTATTTTTTTGAATTTCTAACGCAGGTGATCAAAAAATAACATAGAATAATCAGAATAGGCACAACCATGTATGTTTATCTCTTGTTTTAGGAACATTATTGGATTGTATCTCAACATCCATTCATCATTTTTCAGCAAATCAGGTGTCGTTAGAAATGTATTTTTGTCTAGTTTCTTTGTTATTTTATGTATTTTTTTAAAAACCTTTATTTTTTAGATTAAAAAATAATGGCAAAGTCTTTTACAGATTTTGGATGCAATACTTGAGCATATATTCGGCCGGGTAAGAAACAACAAATCTCTTGAATTGTGATTTCTCTATGATAAATATATCAATTTTGTAAATTGGTTATTATAGATAGTTCCTACAAAGGATTGGACTAATGTTGTATACAATATTTGAATTAGTGATGTAAATGCTACATAGTTGGTTCTCGTCCTTCTATGAGGAAATGAGTGTAATAAGAGCATCATTAGTATATAAAGATACAAAAATACCAAGTACGGTAAATATGGGTACGGTTGAAACAATATATGTGAGGGCAAAATAAAGTTTCTATGCAATTATAATCTCAACTTATTTGTTCTTGTACAGTGCATTTAAATTATTAACAGGGTCAGATGTGAGATCCCTAAATGAGATCTGACCCATTTGATCGATAGGAATTGGATTCGCTTAAGCTTTCCTCGTGAACGTCAATTGCTAAGTCAAACATCTGATCTAAATCCAGCAATGACAATTACAAGAGGTCATTGGAACTCGTGTGATAATGAGCTCCCTCTGTGCAACTAATCTTCAAGACAGATCCAAACACAGCCCAACCATAACGAAAATTCAGAATTTACAAATTCAGCAGGTGCCTCGCACAAGTAAAATAAAATATTAGAAAGAATAGCAAACAAGATACGTACCGGCTGTCCGCTGTCCCTCTTCAAGATGGACGGCAGTTAAAAGGTCAATCAAAAGCCGCTAGCACCAAAAATCTAACCATTTAGTTTATAGCTGCACCCGTGTAGACGCCCACCGTCCATCTCTAAGATGAAGTCTCCTTAAACAAGCTGCATTGACAATGTTAAACAAGAAAATCCTTTAAATCACAATAACCAAAGTCCAAGGAATAGACACAAACATCACGGATGTTTCAAAGGGCGATATCATACCAATATACCTTCAATTATTTTTTAAAATATCGTTTGTTTTGATATCACGTTCTTAACCGGATAAAAACATGATAAAATCACTTTTTCTCTAGATTTATATTGTTTATGTTACTATCATTATTTTTATGTTTTTGTGCATTTGTTTCCTCAAAATATCATGAGATTTTTTCCGCCCGATAATTTCCCCATAATGAGATTGTGAACTATCTATATCGTAGGGACATGTCGTATTCACCAAGTGGAGGCAGATTCATACGCCTATAATTTAAATATTTTTAATAAAAAAATTAGTAGTTTTTAATGATATTTCTATAAAAAGTGCTTTTAGTTATTAAAATATCAAAAAACAATTTCTTCCTAATTAAACAATTTGGGATATGTTTGGTTGCATTCAAATGTGATATGGAATCTCATGTAAACTAGACAATGAATCTCATCTGCCACAGCTAACCAAACATGTGATTTGGAATCTCATGCAAATAAAAAACTGAATGGGATTTGAAATCACATTTGAAACAACTCTTATATGATTCCAAATGACATGGTGGAATATGTGATTTGAAATCATATGACTTCAAATCACATCTGATTCCACGTCTCTTTATCACACCCTTCATGTCTTGTTGTCTCACTTTTTGAAACAAAATTGCGTGTCCTCGTGTCCACGTCTCTTTGTGGGATGGAGCGGGACTAGTGTCCATGCTCACTTTTGACGTGACACAAATTTACAAGCGGCCTCAATACTGTTGCAGTGCTGCCGTGCTCTTCAATCAATCCCTCCCCCAACAGCCGCAGCAAAACACGCACACGCACCATGCAAACGCGATGGTGACAGCCGTACGTTTGGTATTGTCTTGGCAATGTTCTCTCTCTCTCTTTAAAGGGATGTGATGAGTGCTGCTGACAATGCCATTAACCACAGCATTCAACCCCATCATTACGTTGCAACCAACCAGATCCAATCTCTCATTTCAGGTAACTAAATGTGCCTTTTAAAGTGTCCAATCTGCCCCTGTGGGAAGATGCCTTTGGTGCTCCCACGCGTTTGACCCACTTGGTTAAACTTGTCCTAGCTAGTGTGCCATGACCAATGACCCACTTGGTCGAACTTAACCTAGATAGCTTGTCAGAGGGTGCTCCACGGGCTAGGTTGGTCAGGGTTGGCACCCTCGCTAAGATGGGTGGGTCCAAACTCAGTTCCGACTAAGTAATAAGGGTATCGGATCCAGATTCAGGTCCAATCAGATTTTTCATAAGAAAAACCATAACCGGATCCAATAAAAATCACACAAACCATACTTGGTAAAATAATATTTTTTAAAGTTTTTTACATTGAAAATTTGTGTATCTTAATCAAAACTCAGGTCGACCTGGTATAAAATTTCATAAACCATACTCGACCAATTTAACAGTCGGACCATATGCAGTTGACCCTAACCCTATGATCATCATGTACGGGTCGGGATCGGGTCATACCCGGTCGGTAGACACCCCTATACAGACCACATTAAACCAAGCCTCAAAGGGATGACCTAATTAATTGACTGGTTTAGCATGCAAAATTAGATTATTGATACTGTCATTATGAATACACATGATGGGTAACAGTTTGGCAATTTTATTGAAAAATGATGTCTGTTTTTCTCTAGATTAAAAAGTACCCATGAAGTTAGAGGGGGTGTTGTAATTATGGTGCAAAATTAAGATCCCATTTTAATTAAGAAGAATTACTTAATGAGAAGGCTCCACGCAACATTTCCTGCCGCTTCTTGGCTTTTAAAAACTTTCCTGCTTCTTTGAAGAGGGCAATAACTTTCCTTCTTTATTGTTTGTATGTAAATGCTTTCTTTTGTTGTTCTTAACATATTTCTCTACTTTGGTGACTAATTTTCTTTCACATTAAATGGTTAAAATTTGTTATTCAATTTTTGGGGGCACAGGTCACAAATTTATCATCCAACTGCCCAACCATAAGAGTGTTTACACTTGTTCGGTAACACTGTAAGATGACAGGCTTGGTTTTGAGAAAGCTTCCTTAATGAAAATGGCATCCATATGTGGTGTACACTACCATTTTCTTTTATCTTGTTTGGGTTGGATTTTTCTTGTTTGCAGAACTTTTCACATGAACTGATCCAGTATTAGTATTGAAAATGGCATTTTGGCAGAAACCATGTACTTCTATTTTCTCTTTTTCCTGTTTTTCTTGTCCTATTCATTGCTGATCAATGATATTAGACCATGACAAATTCCTTGTTCATTGGTTGCAATCTAAGGTGAGTGACCCACACAAGCAAAGGACAACTTTTTGCCCCCATCATCCTCTTCTCTATTTCTTGGGCACAAAGCTTTATAGTGGTTGACGCCCCCTTCTTGGAGGTAACCTCAAGTGGGAATCAACAAAGCACATGCATGGTGAGTGTTACCTCTCTGGCTGGATTAAGCATCAGTACTAAGTTTGGTATAAGCAAACCTGCCTGCTCTAATCACTTGGGTTTAAACCAAGCTTGGTTGCTTGTGAATTCGAACTGAATCAGTCCAGTCAGTTGACTGAAACAGCTCGGGCTTGAAATTGCTCTATCAACTCAAAATTGGGACATGTCCTTTCCTTTTTCGTGTAAATTAAGAATAAAAGCAAAGCTTGGGCTAGATCCACTTAGTCCTCAGTAAGCACCAATTTAGTCAAACCAATGCGACATAGAATGAATAGTTCGCCAAGCCTAAGTATGTAACTGGGACCTGTGCTCAGCTAGTGAGCAATACTTGGTCCTTAGTAAGCACCAATTTAGTCCAACCAAAACTATACGCGAATACGACATGGCATGACTCGTTCGTGGCCTAAGTCACTATCAAGCCTATGTAGGTAAGTGGGACCTATGCTCACCTAGTGAGCAACATTAAGACAAGACCTGGCTGAGTCACCCGAGCCCCCATACCAGCCTTGGCTTCAAGCATGGGTTTGGTATCTAAGCCAGCCAGCCAGCCAGCCAGCCTCTTTGGCATCATTCTAATACCGACCAAAACTTCTATCTACCGACCAAGCTCCCAAAAATAGAGAGGCGGTGCTGCTTTGGAGATGAGGGGGAAAGCAAAAGCACTGCATTTTCGTAATTTTTACAAATAGCTTGGGCTATTGTTCCACCAAATCGTCCTCTCTCTCTCTCTCTCTCTCTCTCTCTCTCAGAGGCTGCTTGTTCATTCCCTCTCTGTCTTCCTTTTCCTCCTTTTGCTTTACCTTGTCTTCAATCGGTTTTGAACACCACCACCATCTTTCTTCTTCGTCTTAACCACCCACCAACACCATATTCGGCATCACCATCATCGTTTTGGTTGGTTTCAATGGCGGACATAAGCCACCCTCCAATGGAGCAACTCCAGGACCTTGAGTACTGCATAGACTCCAACCCACCGTGGCGTGAGTTCCCGCTGCTTTCCCTGTATTGGGTTTCTGTTGATGCCTCTGTTTCTGTACTTTTCTTGTTGGGTACTGCAGAAATGAGTGGGGAATGCTGTGGTTTTTTCTTGTGGCATGGAGCCTTTGTTTGAACCTTTTGCTGGTGTTATTTGTTTGCCTGTTTCTTCATAATTTTGTTCCATTTTTAGCTTTTGTATAGTTGCATTCTGTTACAAATGGGTACATGTGGATATGTGAATGGTGTTTCCAGCATTTCTTATTGCATTTTTTTCTCTCTTCCTGGATATGATATAAACGGTTAATGGGCGGAGAGAGGAAGTCTTGTGACGCAAGATACACATACATGTGTGCATGCTTGTGTCTATGTTTCTTTGTTTCCCATTCATCACAAAAGATGCTCTTTAGCTGTACTAGCCCTTATATAATGAAGTTTTGCATCCTTTTCATTCTATTGCGGTTGTTGGTCGTGGTAAGTAATCGACTAATGGCTTGTTACTCACTTGTAGAATGTCAATGAGGGTAAATAGTTGTACACCTCGTCGGTTTTACCGACCAACGTCGTCCATGCAGCACCAGACATTCCTTTGTTACTTCTAGATATTCTGTTCTGTAATCAATGGTGTTCGGTACTCCTTACAGACATCCAACGTTTATAAAAATCTATAAACACAATATTTTTGTCTTTTAAGTTTTTCCCTTTATTTTTTATTAAGAAACATAACTTTTTTATTTGGTTTTGAACTTATACCTACATGTTTATGTATGAATCATCAAGTATTTTAATGTACACCGCAATCTAGTTGTAATTCTAGTTGGGGCATTTCTGACAGAAAGCATTGTTGTGTGTGAACTCTATAACCATTTCTGACGTCGGCACCTATTTCTGTGTCCAAGTAACATTGCATAACTAAAATCTCGCGAGTTAGTTTTTCATGGCATAAAATTGGTCAAGAAATGATATCTTGGATATCATAGAACGGTTTGTTAGGAGTGTTAACATCAAATTCTGATGCAGGTTTCACATTGTCATTTACTGCACATTTAATCAAGTTGTTCTGGTGGTCTAAAGCTAGAATTTCAACTAACTGAACTGTTCACTTTGTGAGTTATTAGAGGTGTCATTTTATTTATATGCTTAGAAGTTGCTATTCCTTCATGAGAGACAATCCGTACTTGGTACACCAGTTTCTAGGTTAAGTATAGTTAAATGCTATGTTTGTAGGCTTGAAATTCTAACAATGATTCATGCTTAGAGTACTGGCTGTTGACAAGTCCCAGACTTGTCTTATATGAACTTCTGAAAATAGGTGTTCTAGGCAAATTGTTTTATGGATTGTCGAAGTGGCCTCTAATGCTGGCCAGCCTTGTCAAAATTGGTCCCTCAGGACTATCGAACACAGAAGAGTTGGAATTTCTTCCATAATATACATCTAAAGGCATGTTAAATAAACCAAATAAGCCAAGAATTGGATGTTTCTTATATTTCATTTAAAGAGATGTTGGGTGATCAACCCTGTTTAATGAACGACTTGGTGGGAGGTTTGGAGAGAGAGTTACATGTTTGGGGGAGTTTCAGATCATTGTTTATCCTTTTATGGTCGAATATAATGAGAGGTCCACAATCCACATTGACCACTATAGAACAGGTAGGCGTAAATCCCTTATGATGAGTTCAAGTTGGATTGGATCCCACATTCCCCTTTCTTGTAACCTTCAATTGTGTTCTCCAAGGTTGTAAGTATCGTACTGTTACTTGTATCGGTCAGGCACAAAGTAACATCGTATCGTAAAAGTATCATAAATTTTTAATAAAAATTTTCAAAACATCCAAAAAAAATCATAAAAAATTAGAAAAAAATCTAAAAAAACCATATCACATGAAACAATGATGAATTGCACAAAATATATATTTTACAATACTTACAACAATGGTTTTCTCTCATTTTCTCCATCTACTGGTATTTTTGTGCTTGTCACCTTTTTATTGTGCTTCTTCCTTTTTTGAGATTTTAGAAAAGGAGTGGCCTGTTCGTATAGAAATCTTATTATTTGTATAGCAGTTTCTGGTTGATGTGTTACATTGTCATTGCGAATGTAAGTTAAACAGGAAAAGTTTCATTTTGAGGTTAATGGGCCTCGAGGCCGTTAATTGAATTAAGGTTAGGAGACTAGCAGTTTCAGGAAATCTGCAATGAATATAAGATGCCAATTCCTAAGCAAAAAAATTCCTTTTATAAATAAATTGTTGCATCTAGTGAAAATCGAAATTTTATGTGCTTTGGATTATTACAACAATAAATAGAAAAGGTGAATCAGCGATTAACTGAATCAGTTTTTGCAGCTTTGCACCTATATTCCATCACTGTATGCAGAACCTCTCTAACCAGAAATAAAAGTTTTTCTATTGACAAGGCTACCCTTTGAAACTTGCATAGAGAAATTATTTTTTGAGCAGACCAAAGATTAATCTGCAAAAAATAGTCTAGAAGCATGAAACAATAATCAAACACCACAAGGGCCAAGTGAAAAAGAATCATGTAAAAAAGGGATCAGATAGTGGATGGTGATGAGGTGTCACAAATCCAAATATGCATCCTATATACATGTGAGAATGTGGAGATTTGTATGTTAAACCTGATTCCATATGTAAATGAAGCTTGCGACTCCAGGATCAAAATAATGGAGGCATGTAATGTATGAAGATCAGGAAATGGTGGATGTCCTAGAGATGTCTTATGTTTTCCTGAATCATGTTTGCATCCATACAATTTTACACATCATGCCATGGTTGTATGTTGTTACTTATTGGCTGTTCATGCTCAAGCATTCTTTTTGAGGATGGCATCAGCATATGTCCCTTAATGAGCTATATTGAGAGTGAAGATAAAACTCTTGTGCTGATGTGGTCATATAAACGTTGCTCTAATTTTCACTGACTGAATTTCCTTAGCTTAGAGCATCTCCAGGGATTTTTTAAAGCAATTAAACATTGCTGAAGTTAACAACAACCTCAGATCTTTGATTTTGATATTTAGATTCTCTGGAAGGGAAAACCTTGTTCTGCCTCTCACCAATACCAGAAACTTCATTATGCTCTCTGGATGGACTCTGTAGTCATATGTTAAATGTCTTTTTGTATTTCATTCATGTCACCCATCACCTCCTAACTCTGGGAAATTTCCACCACCTAGTGATTCAAAGCTTTATTTAATACCTTCCAATCCCCAGACTGCATGAATAGGAGATTTTATATTGTAGCAGTTTACTAGCTAGCATTATTACTCTTCTACTGAAATGTTCTCATGCCTGGAAACATGTTTGAAATCTGGTTAAGCGGGAACACAAAAGCACAGATAAGATATGATTAGGATGCTATGTAATGCAAGGGACTACTTTGTCTTCCAGATTGTGATCCATTTGTTGCCTCAAACTTCTCTCTCAATCTGTTTCTGTCCATCTGGTGTCCCGATAATCAGATGATTGAGGTTGGGATCTAAAAGTATAGAGTGCTCTTGGTGTCAATCACCCCTGCAATAACAAATCAGGGAAGTCATTAAGTGTGTTCCTGACCATCTGGGTCTTAATTTGATTGAGGCTGGATTGCTGTGAGCCTGTCCTGCAATGAGGAGCAAAGAAGTTATGAATGGTTCTCCTGAATGCCAAATTGGTTTTAGAAAATTCCCTTCATGCATCAACTTAAATTCATAGTTTTCTCTTTTGAAAAAAAGGTGTGTGTTTTTGCCTATTTCTGTTTCTTTCTTTTATTCCATTTTTCTTTATTTTTTATTTTCATTAGCCTGACTTACAAGTAACAAAGTTTTGCTTGGTCTGCAGCTGAGACTATAACCTTGGCATTTCAGAACTACATCTTGATGCTGGGCACTAGTGTGATGATTCCTTCAATGCTTGTTCCGTTGATGGGTGGAAATGATGTATGTTGTCTTTATAAGCTGCAAAGAAATGCATCATATAGGTTCCATCTCCATTCATTGGTTTATTGATGGGCCTTTTCATGCCATGGATTTACAATCATTACACAGGATGACAAAGTTCGGGTTATACAAACTCTGTTATTTGTGGCTGGACTGAACACGCTACTGCAAACATTGTTTGGAACACGACTACCAACAGTAATAGGTGGTTCATATGCTTTTGTTATACCAATACTCTCCATAATATATGACTCATCACTGCAGCGAATACCGGATCCCCGTGAAGTAAGACATAAATAATGATTTTTTTCTTAATTTTATTTATGATGTTAAATTTGTTCTTTTCCTACTATTCATTGACATTGTGAGATGCTGCATGCTCAATTGATGGGATGCATTTCTCTCTTTTAGAGGTTTATACAAACCATGCGAGCAGTTCAAGGGGCAACTATCATTGCATCAAGCTTGCAGATAATTCTGGGTTACAGCCAGGTTTGGGGAATTTTTTCTCGGTATGTTATACAAGCTTCTAATCTTTGGGAGATTAGATGATGCTTGCATGGAAGGTCATTGTCTTGTTCTCTGTGATTTATTTTCGCAGGTTTTTCAGCCCTCTTGGTATGGCACCTGTCATTGCCTTGGTTGGTCTTGGGTTATTTGGGCGAGGCTTCCCAGTGGTATTTGAGTTTTCCATTGCCTCAAATTGGTATTATTTTAGTTTATCTGATTTTTTTAATATTTTTAGTGTTGGTTCTCGGTCCATTTCTAATGCAGGCAGCAAAGTGTATTGAAATTGGCTTACCAATGCTTCTCATAACCATAGGGATTTCTCAGGTACGTTACTTGTTTCTGTCGATTTCCCTTTTGGGTAAAGTATATGTTGCTTTATTTCTGATTTGTTCGCTTGAGATTTGCTTCATCTTGAATGCAGTACTTGAAGCATATTAGGCCAGTAAGAGATGTGCCCATATTCGAACGCTTTCCTGTCCTTATTTGCATCAGCATCATTTGGCTATATTCCCATATCCTAACAGCTGGAGGGGCCTATCGACATAGTCCAGATAAAACTCAAACACACTGTCGCACTGATAGAGCTCATCTCATATCTTCTGCACCTTGGTTGGTAACAGGTGCATCGTTTGTTTGACGAGTATTTAGGAAAATGGTGGTTTTCATTAATTGCATCACAATCTTTGCAGGTTCAAATTCCCATATCCTTTACAGTGGGGTGCACCGACATTTGATGCAGGGCATGCCTTTGCTATGATGGCTGCAGTTCTCGCCTCATTGATAGAGGTACTCTTCTGGTGTATTCCTTTGAACTTCTCATCACACAGTCCTCCAGCCTGAACTTGTTTCTACCATTTCAGTCAACAGGTGCTTATAAGGCAGCATCTCGGCTGGCTATTGCCACACCACCTCCTGCCTATGTTCTTAGTCGAGGTATTGGTTGGCAGGTGAGCTGACCAAAGTTCTCATAATCTTACTTTTATGTGATTGATTTTGTTTGTTTGTTGAACTTACATTACAAATTAATCTAAATCTTTTTTCCTGGCATTTTATACACACAAACACTCATAGTCACAAATGCCCGTGATATTTTGTATCATGATGTGTTCACAAAGCAACATGGTATGTATGTCAGGATATTTTGAAAATGTTACTAATCTTTGCACATACTTTGTTGTCTTATTTGTTTCTGCGACTTAAGTACAATTTTCTTAATTATTTTTCTGTGATTTTCCAAGTTTTTTCCTTTTTTAGATTTTTGTAAAAAAATCTAGAATCTACTTGTTTCTTTTTGTGTTATATTTTCTTTTCTGAGGTTTTCCCTAAGATTTATCTAAAAATGCACATTTTTTCTTGTGCAAGTGAAACAGTTCTTACTGGTGTAGAGTTTTGTTTCTCCGTTTCTCTTATATTCGATAGGTTCATTCTTGATAATTATCTATTTTTCTTATCAGGGTATAAGTATTCTTCTTGATGGCCTTTTTGGGACAGGGACCGGTTCTACCGTTTCTGTGTAAGAGCTCAGTACAAGCTTGCTATTAAAGATAATTGCTCATATGATATGGTTTTTTGTGCATTACATTTAAAAACTTTGTTTTGAAATTCCAGTGAGAATGTAGGGCTACTGGGGCTAACTAGAGTTGGCAGCCGCAGAGTAATTCAGATTTCTGCTGGCTTCATGATATTCTTCTCAATTTTAGGTGGGTTTGGCCTCCATTTTAATGGTTCACTTTCATCCATGGCAGGTTTAACCTCCAGTCTGTGGCCTGTTATTCATCGTCCTATGCTGTTTTTTCTCTGCAGGAAAATTTGGAGCACTGTTTGCATCCATACCATTTCCGATATTTGCTGCATTGTACTGTGTGCTTTTTGGTCTTGTAGGTCTGTAATGTGGTGTTTGTATGTTAGTGACTGCCTTTATCAAATTGGCTTCTCATTGAATTGATTTTCATGTTTCTTTCAGCATCGGTGGGGCTGTCTTTTCTCCAGTTCACCAATATGAATTCCATGAGAAATCTTTTTATAATCGGCCTTTCTCTCTTCCTCGGATTGTCCATTCCACAGTATTTCAATGAGTTCTGGCTCTCTTCTGGCCATGGTCCTGCACATACCAATGCAAGCTGGGTTAGTTTGATGACACTTGTTTCCTTTAGAGGCCTTCATATTTTACCTATGAAATTTTCAGTTTGCTATTATTTTCAACTTTCGGTATGATGTTCGCTTGTAGTTCAATGCGTTTCTGAACACTATATTCTCATCACCTCCAACCGTGGGATTGATTGTTGCCGTGTTGCTCGACAACACATTGGAGGTGGAGAAATCAAAAAAGGACAGGGGGATGCCTTGGTGGGTGAAGTTTAGAACATTCAGAGGCGATAATAGGAATGAAGAATTTTACATGCTGCCATTCAACCTCAACCGGTTCTTCCCGCCCACATAGCGCGCCCTCTGTGCAGTCAATGGCAAGCTGCTTTTTTGGATCAGCAGCAGCTGTGCCTGTTCAATTTGGGAAGATGCCCACCCAGCTTGATTATCACACCACCATCGGAAGGCATCTCAGGCTTTAACCTGTAATTTGGAGCCGTCATGACCGCTCCCTCTGTTCTCTCGCTATCTAATCCTTCTCGCGTGCTATCTGTTCATGTTCGTGTGTGGGGGGCAGACATCATCACATTGGGAGTGCCTGTATCTTACTCTGGGTTTTGCTCCTCCAGTTATGGCACAAGATTTCAACGCGGCTCGTAATTTAATTCCTGGGAGCTTTATGAAAAGTGAATTCATTCTCACAGCATGTTGAACTGCTTACAGGACCAATTGACTTTTCCATCCTGAAGATAAAAATTGGACAGCTGCTAGAATCTCTGAGAGATCATATGATCTACGAGGTCACAATGGGAAATACTCTCATCTCCACCGTCCATTGTTTTGATCAATGGGCACTGTCATGGCTGTCAATGATGATGTCATCTGCACCTTTATGTGGGCCTTGCCACCAATGGACGGTGGGGATGTTTGAGAATTTTCCCACTGTGATTTGGCAGATCACCTGATCTTTCAGAATCACTGCCTGACTGATATTTATATAGTAGAGCATATGTGCTTAATGGGTTTTTCAAGGTTTTGTCGATTTATTTTTAAATTCTGATGGTACAGATGTGATCTATATACTTGATCTTAAGTGTTCGATTCCAGCACATGGGTGGATTTTTATAAGATTCAAAAAATCAACGGTCCAAAATCTTTGTAAATTTTTTAGGCTTCAAATATCTTATTTGTTCATTGAAAGCACATGATCTAGGTATGGATTTTGCCCAACACATTTATGGGGTTAGAACTGTAAAAAAAACAGCCAAAGAGCAGAAAAACTCATTAAGCACTTATCGCACCTACGCCCCCATTATATATTTATTAGGGGTGGCAATTTCTGACACGACCCGCCAACCCGACCTGCCAACCCGCTTCTTAGGCGGGTTCGGGTTTGGCTTAAACGGGTTTGTGTCGTAAACGGGTCGACCCGCTTAACCTGTTTATTAAACGGGTCGGGTTCGTGTTAGGGGTATGTCAACCCGCCAACCCGTTTAATAAACACCAAGAGTCCAAGACCATATCTGTCATTAACCAAAAATGTAGGGAGAAAAAAGAAAACACACTAAAACAAGCCGCGAGAAGACATGGCATTAATTTTTTTTGCCTGCACTGCAGTAAATTTGCAGCTTTTGCTCCTTTTCGTTTGCTTCCACCGGAAGATATGTGGTATTGGTATACCACCATGGATGGTCGCTCTTCGGCTCGTTCCTGAGCCCATACTCGCCGGGATCCCCCCGCGTGCTCACCCTCCTGGTGAGTGGCGTGACCATCCCCCATGGCCAGAACCACCTGATCCACAACGCCTTTGCCGGTGGCTCCCCTGAGACCGACTTCTACAAGGACTCGCACAAGGACATCATCGTTGTCCACGGCACCCCAGGCTCACCCTTGACCCACTCCACAATTGCACGGGGATCGCAGCCCTCCGGGACCTCGGTGTTCGATCCATCGGCATCTCGGTTTTGCTGGAGAAGGGGCTCCCTCTCGGCAACGGCCTCGGCTCGAGCGCAGCCACCACCGTCGTCGTCGCCTTTGCCGGTGGCTCCTCTGAGACCGACTTCTACAAGGACTCGCACGAGGACATCACCGCCGTCCACGGCACCCCTAGGCTCACCCTTGACCCACTCCACAACTGCACGGGAATCGCAGCGATCGCAGCCCTCTGGGACCTCGGTGTTCGATCCATCGGCATCTCGGTTTTGCTGGAGAAGGGGTTCCCTCTCGGCAACGGCCTCGGCTCGAGCGCAGCCACCACCGTCGTCGTCGCCTTTGCCGTGAACGCCCTCTTCGACCTCGTCCTCGCCAACCCGTTTACCCGAACCCAACCCACCAGCTAACCCGTTTACCCGACCCGTTCATTAAACGGGTTAACCGTGTCGTGTCGGGTTACCCGTTTAATAAATGGGTCGGGTTCGTGTTTGCCACAACCGACCCGTTTGATAAACGGGTCGGGTTCGTGTTGAGGTATGCTGACCCGCCAACCCGCCAACCCGACCCGATTGCCACCCCTAATATTTATAGAGAGATATTTACAAAAATCAGCTTAAAAGTTGCCAACATTGACATTATCATATTTGACCGCTTTATCTGAATGCTTTTCAATTACTCCCTATGGTATAAAAACATATCTTTATTTTTTTCGTAAAGCAACTTATTTTATGCCATCTTATTGTCTTTTATTAAACAAATCAACAATGAAGGCCTTACAGTCACCTTTTTAACTAAACAAAGGCTAACTGCTGAATGATTTTAAGACTAAGTTCTTTGTAACTTTTGTTTTTTGAAAGGCAAGCTGGGGTTAGTCAGACCCCTACCAGAATTCTCTAAATTTCCATGTGTCAGACGGATTCGAACCTGTGCCTTCAGCTTGACACAGGTGGTCAAGTTCTTTGTAACTTAATTATAAAAACAGAGCCAACTATAATACCTAAAATGTTAGGTTGAAATGACTGAAACACCCTTAAATTACTGTGTTTTTAAAATTTTGTGATTACTTTTAAAGTTATATTAGTTCTTCGGAAAAAAAAAGTAAAAAAAAAATCAAGTATTTTTGTTGTTTTCACACACACACGTATCTATGTGGCCCTACACTTGAGCGACTTGTGCATGTCATCACGGGATGTTGCAGTTTCGAGACATTTGGGAATGGTAAGGTCTACCCTATATATATATATATATATATATATATATATATATATATATATATATATATATATATATATATAGAGAGAGAGAGAGAGAGAGAGAGAGGTGTGCAGCTACAGTGGAACGACGCTGGCCATCCATCATCGCACGTGATGGATGGGCAGCACGAAAATGGTGCAAAAAATGCTAAAACGCTAAAAATTGTGTTTTTTATGGTGTTTTGAGCCTTAGCGTCAGTTATGGACTGCCAGTAAAGGTCCAAGTTTCACTGGGACCTTTAGCGTGGTTGAAACTGTCGCTAACGCCCCCAGGGGCATGATTGGCATTAAAAAAATGTTTTTTTTTTCAGCGGCCCACTAAATCCTTTTTTGTGCTATTTTGACATTGTTTCAGCATTTTTTGTGGGAAAAAATGTTGAGCGTTCATCAAACTCAGCAAGGCTCCACTGGTAGCTGCACTCCTATGGATTGCACAGCTACACATCACCATATAGAAAAATCCGTAGTTGCACAATCCTTAGGTGCGCAGCTATGAAAGGAATCACACTGGCTGTCCATCACACACGTGATGGACAGCGAGCATTTTAAAACGGCAGAAAAACTCACAAAAAAATGCTGTTTTTTGCCAGTTCTGCTGGGACCTTTAGCAACGCTTTAAAGAATCCCTAATGCCTCACAGGGGACACGCCCGGCATTTTTGCAAATGATTTTAGTGGCCCTCCAGAACCACTTCTAAAAGGGGCTTTGCATGATTTTGTCCGTTTTCAGCATTTTTTGCGGGAAACAAACGATGGACGCTCAGCAACATCCCATTTTCAGTTGTGCACATGAATTGTGCTCTCTCTCTCTCTCTCTCTCTCTCTCTCTCTCTCTCTCTATATATATATATATATATATATATATATATATATATATATATATATATATATTGTGTTGGCATCTTTGTTCATTCCTTGTCCAGGAAATGACAACCCCTTGTCGTTCACACATTACAGTCAGCCAACAATGTGTTGCTGCTATATACACCACTCCTTAACGTGTTTGGTTGACAAAATTCATTTTGGAAAAGATATCCATGGGTAGCAGAGACGCTCTTGTAATTCCAGAATTTTTTTGCATCACATTCAATCAGTCGTTCGTGTTCAGCAGCATATTCGAATGCATAGTAAGCAAATTATTAGAGCAGGTAAGGGTGGGAATTCTGCAACATATATAATGCTTGAAAAAACGTACGAAAATTCTGCAACATATAAATGTTTAGCTATGGCAGTTCATCTTGAGTAATGCTGACCTTTATGATCTTTCAAACTGTCATAAATTTTGTTTTGAGTGGTTTTTTTTTTGGATGAAGAAAACCCTTGCTGAGAACCAGGTCACTTAACGGGCCCACCTTCCTGCGATGTAAAACTCCGGGTAGAGGGCACAACTACCCAGCCTTAAGTAACCCAACCGTGATAAAGCAACAGCAGGCCCCATGCACCAGAGGGGCTCAATCTTAGACCTTCAGCTTGACACAGGACCACTAACCACAAGGGTAACCAGTGTGATGGTTTCTGGGTGATTTCATGAAGTAATAGCCCAGTAGTTTTTCTAAAAAAAATCCTATTTTTATCAAACGAATTTTGACATGTTAAAAAACAAGGGACATTATAACTACATTCATGGCAAGAAAAATTTTTGGCATGATCAAAATACAAATACTATAAATGAAATCATAATAAATAAGCCCGGTAAGATATTAGCAAACAAGGACCAATCCCATATCATGGAGGACAAGGAGGGAAGGCTCCTCACTTCTCTAGTTAAGAGACCACCTCGCTCTTCTGTTTTTCACTTTGGTTATGGTAGCGTTCACGTGGGGGTACCACGCAAACCAATATCTTTTGAATGTTATTTTAATATTTTTTTGTCATTTTAGTGAGTCTTGAAAGTGGGTACAAAATTACTCTTATAAAGCATTTTATCACCTTTGCCATAATTTAGAAGTCACGATAATTGATTTTAATTATTGGTCGTACGTTAGTTGATTTTGAATGGTACATGGTCCTATTTCAAGTGGCGTGGAGATTTTAAAACACACTTGATGTTTGACAGAATAAAAAACAACCCCAACTTTTGAAGATCCCTCTTTCTGGCTTTTCCACCTTTTAATTTTTTACCTTTTCTCACCTCTTACAATGCAGAGCAAAGGCCTCTCTCTCTCTCAGGGAGTCGGGGTTATTATCAAAACTTACAAAAGCAAGAAAACATCGGAAAGAGAAGTTAGTAAAAGAAAATAAAATCCTCAATCATTAAGTTTTAATTTATGGAGAATATATTATTAACTACTATACTCATTTATACACATTTAGTCATTTAAGCTTACATAATGCATAACAAGCACTCCTGTCAAAGAAAGGAGAAGATCATTAATTATAAGCAAAAAAAAAAAGGAACCTTGCATAGTTTAGAGCTAACCGCAAGCCACAGAGAGTCATGTCTCCTTACTCCCCTTATTCGAATAACTGGTTTCTTGAACATAATCTCTCATGAGTCTCGTATTGGATTCATCAACTTGCTGCATAATGCAATCCAGATCAGAGGCAACAGAGAAGTATGGGACAATTGATGAAAACAGAAATAAGAAAAATACAAACATTAAAAGCTAGCCGTTTCAAGTTATCCCACTCAAAATCTCTTTTACAATATGCAGATCGAACCTACAATCATAATTAACCATCAGAAACAAACTCAGGTCAAAAGAACGGTATGAAGACAAAGAGTAATTGTATTTGTGTACACCAGATATCTAAGACAAATATATAAATGGAAGCTCACCTCCAAAATGCGGAGTGCTGATTCACATGGCCACGGTAAAACCCAGCATGTCACCAAGAGTATGAAGAAAAAGCACAGGTAAGCAATGCAAACATTTTATAAGAAATGCGAAGAACAATACAGAGCAAGTTATCATGATCATGAAGTGACTAGTCTTTCCAAGTCAAAAGAACAAAACAGGCTAGTCAAACAAATCCTATCAAAAAAAGAATATGTTCAACTCTATATTAAAAAAACTGGCATAGGGACACTTTCATCCAGAAACAAAGGTTGGAATGCTGAGAAAGAGAACTAGCAACAGAAGGAAATTTTAAGAGGGTGGTGATTGGAAGGACTATGATTATGATACCATGATGATTGGCAATTTATGACCTTGATAACGAATGAATACGTTGCTTGCTGGTTGCATACTGATGATGGCACATAATGCTGTAAATTAAAGGATGGTGGTCACAACTATGATGATGGCCACTGGACAGCAGGACACTAACATTAATGGTACCAACTACAAACAACAAGTGTTCAATGAAATTTATGCCCTTATTATGAATGTTGAACTGAATTTGCTTGTCAATTATGTTGCACTGTTATAATCCTATGAATGTGGTTAACTATAGATAATGAAAATTCAGCCTGTGTATCTTCACAAATATGCTGTTTATAAGCATGTCAGGCATCATTTTCATAACTATCATGATTCAAGCTGTATCGCTAAAACTAGAAGCTTGCCAAGGCATGGGGTACATTCACTGATACCCAGTCACATACATCAAATGCTTGTGATGGAAGTAATGGCATGAACAATCTGGCATATGCTTACCCAAGTGGTCCCCTTTAGGTGTTTGGGTTCTATCCCATAAATGGTGGCAATGGAATATCATCACGTAGAAGACTTCAGATTGCAAACAAAGGTATTCGTGTCATACTTGTTGCAGCACTATCATGTGCACGTCAAGAACAACTCTAGCTCCTATTGTAGGGACAAGGCCAATTCGAATCTCAGATATGTTAGAAAGTTGGTGCACCACGATCTTTAGTTGGCTACTTGAGTGACAATGCATGCCAAGACAACCCTAGCTCATGTAAATGACAAGGCCAATTCAAGTCCCAGATATGTTAGAAAGTTACTGCACATTAGTTTGCTGGTTGAGTGATGTACTGAATTTGGCTTCAGCTTTTCTGTTGCTTTAAGTATTATCTTTGTCATTAATGAATCTGAAAATATAGAGAAATCTTACCCAATGTGAATATAAGAAGAAGATAATGAAGAAAACCCAATGTAGGAGTTCTCAAACCCCAGATGAATTCTCGTGTGGGGCATTGCCTCAAAGGTATAGATTGATATTAACCTTGGTTAGGATTCTTAATAAAAAATGTGTACATTGATATAAATTGCAAAGATTACCCTTGCTGTCAATATTACAACCATGCCACCATCCATATGTTGCTAGTATTTATAGATTTTCCACTTAAAGGTGGCAATAATCAGATGCACAATATTACAGCACCACTATCTAGGAGTTCTCAAACCCCAGATGAATTCTCGTGTGGGGCATTGCCTCAAAGGTATAGATTGATATTAACCTTGGTTAGGATTCTTAATAAAAAATGTGTACATTGATATAAATTGCAAAGATTACCCTTGCTGTCAATATTACAACCATGCCACCATCCATATGTTGCTAGTATTTATAGATTTTCCACTTAAAGGTGGCAATAATCAGATGCACAATATTACAGCACCACTATCTAGGAGTTCTCAAACCCCAGATGAATTCTCGTGTGGGGCATTGCCTCAAAGGTATAGATTGATATTAACCTTGGTTAGGATTCTTAATAAAAAATGTGTACATTGATATAAATTGCAAAGATTACCCTTGCTGTCAATATTACAACCATGCCACCATCCATATGTTGCTAGTATTTATAGATTTTCCACTTAAAGGTGGCAATAATCAGATGCACAATATTACAGCACCACTATCTTAACAACACTGCTCATGTTGTACATCTGTGGCATGTATGCTTGCTTTTCAAATAATTGATCTTTCCTTGGAAAGACCCTTTTAAATATATGAAGAACTTGGTGTTCTGAGATAACAAATTCTGTTTTTATTTCTTTTATATTTTTTTGAAGAAAGTGAAATGAATAAGCTCAGATCTATCATGAAACACTGGATTTTTTGTTAGTTATAGGGAACTTTTATTGTTGCATTGAATGATAGATTGATCGCTGTATTAAAGGCATTTAATAGGCTCTTGATCCACACCATTTTCGAAGCTGTTCCAGCCAATGTCCTACATTCAGCAGCTTTTGTAGTTGATGTCCAATGCTCTTCTGCTTTGCGCTCTTCCATGATATTAAATTTTGATCAGAAAAATATACATCCAGAGAGAAAGATGTGAAAGGTTGGGAGACTGAATAAAAAATAAATGGAAAAAGAAGGATAAAGGGGTACAAGGAGGCAAAAAATAATAATAATTATCAAAATAAGAGTTTATGTTAATCTGATTGGTGCAAACAAGCGGATTCAGAAAACTGCTCCAAGAAAGAGATATTACAGACTTTCCTTGTTTATGTTAATCCAATTGTCTTTGAACTTTGAAGTTCCACCATGCCCACTTTGGTCTTTCAAGCATAAGACTATCGTGGGCTTCTAGAGTGTCTTTAGATGGGTTTACTTTACTCATTAACTCTTGGAATTATTTCTTTAGAAATAGTGGAACTAATCCACCAATAAGCTGCTAATATAAAACTGTATGCTCATCATAAGCAGATTTTGCCACAAAACAACTCTTCCCATCATCATCAGTCCCTTATCATGCAACACTTTTGGAAGTCACAAACAATGGCCCGTAACACCGTAAGTCTTCCAGCCTAAGTGAAAGCTCTATCTTCATATCAGATAATTACATATAACATTGAGTTTAATTTGGGAGTCAGCTTCATTTGGAAGGAAGAGAGAGGGAAATAAAGAGGAAACCATTTTTCTTGAGCCAAAAGATAACCAGATGAGATAGAAATGAATATGCTAGACCAGAAAAATGCCTAATGCTGAGTGGATAGTTGCACTATATATAGTTACAAGAAAGAGATTATGTTAGAAACTTGTAATTTATAGAATGAGTAATTTCGCTTTCTACTGTACATTGAATGCTTTACTAGGGAACACAAAAGCAACTAAATGGCAATATTATGAACCTGGACATCTAGCCTAAGTGGAACAGATGGGGTTGGAATGAAATAGAGTTTCTCAAAATGGATACATTGCAACCAGTTTCCATAGAAATCTATGTATAAAGTGAAGAAATAAGATGAAAGACGAAATATAGAAGCAATAGTGAAACAAAGGAAAATTAATGGGAAAGAAAAAATGATCTTCACTTTAAAGGATGAAGACGCCAGCCTGCAGCCAGTTGTTCAGACAAATTTGTCAAAGGAGCTTGACTCTGAAATCACAGTCTGTAATGGCAAGCAACAAAAAGAGAGCAACACATGGAGTGAAATAAAGACCAGGGCTAACTTTGTGAGTAATTGAGAGGAAAATCTATTTGGTTTAATGAATAATGCTTATATTGAGTTACTTAACAAGAAGTAACCAAGAGGAACCAAATAAAAAATGATGACAATGATAGAAGAAAGAAAAAATAAACCAAGAGAAAAGAAACAGGTATAACAAAACAGAAGATCAGTTTATGAGCTCCAAGAAACCTTACCCAAGCCTTTATGTCTAGGAGACTCTCGCATAAGATTAGCACAAAACTTATCACCATCATTTAAAGAGTTTCTACTAATGAATTCCATCAACTCTTTGTATGCTTCAGGATTATAACTCTGTTGTTAGGTAAGAACAATGAGCAAATAAGATCCTATTACTCATTATCATAAAAGTGAAAATAAGTGTAACCAAATCTTCCATTCAGAGTAAAAAAAACATGCAGAGAAAAAGATGTAATATTTAAATAATAACAAACAATACTGATCTTCCTGGTAAAATGTCTTTGTAACATAATATAACACTAATATAGGATGGCTTGTACAAGTCAGCCTTCCAAAGAAACAATTATCATCCAAAGGGTGTTGATCACAAATTATACAACTTTAAATTTCTACCACCCATTTGGGGACATTTGAGAACTTATATGCATCTATGGTAATTTTGGGATGAAGGCGTAGTTGTTGTTGTTGTTGTAGTTGTTGTTGTTGTATATGCATCTATGGTAAGTCAAAATATTTTGGCCATCAAGCAAGAACGCTCGGATAACAGGAAAGAACAGAATCTGAAGTGCCTTCTTCCAAAACCAAACAAACCAAAAGAGAAAAAATAAAATGTCAAACAGTCAGAGATAGTGGCCATGTAGCATATAGCTGACGACATTGTCATCTGAGACTAGGACTGGGAAACAATCTGAGCTGATCGTTACTTGGCTCATAAAGAGTTTGTTCGAACTCATAAAATAGGTTCGAACATGAAAAATGGGTGTACAGCTTGGCTCAGCTCAAGTAAGCTCATTAAGTAGTAGTAAATTTATTTTTGATATCTTGTACATTATGTAGCACAGTGCAGAACAAATGATTGAAGTATTTGGTTTGCAAGCAATAGGTTTTGAGACAAATTTTATTGCATTCAGATATGAGAAAACATGCATTCTTATAATCCTATTAATTCCAACTCTGAAACAATGCAATTTTTTGTAAACAAGCCAGCTCATAGTCCACTTGTTTAGCTTAGGCTCATCATGAGCTCGAACTTGGCTCCGCTTGTCACAAGAATGAATGTAAAACCTGTAAATTTTGGATATTATAAATAAATAAAGAAACTAGCTTTATCCTCAAGCGAAAAATGTGTTTCTATCTTTTAAATTTCATTTATTGGTATTTTACATGTTCATTTACTCATTCTGGCCAACAAGAGTATAATTGGCATTTTCAGAATTATTTCAAACAATTAACTATTAAGAATAATTAAATTATACTTAAAACTAGATATTTAATTGTGTCTATGACTTATCAAAGTGCTTCCACAGTGTTGGAGCTTAACTAGGTGTATTTAGTTGGCCATTTTTTCACAAGGGTATAATCGGCATTTACAAAATTATTGTGGGTATTCAACCATTTAATATATTTAAATTATGATTAAATATATGTTTTTAATGGTGTTTGTGAGTTATCTAGATGCTTTCACAGTGTTTTGAGGTTAACCAGATATAATTAGCGCCCATACTTAAATTTTGGTCATTAAGGGTATTTTGGTCAAATAATATTCAACCAGCCATCTTATGTTAAGGTAATGGTTATTTAAAATACTGTCAAAACAAATAAATAATATGATTTTTTTTTAGAGTTCTAAACACAATTCGAAATATTTAATACGTAAATGGATTTGCAATATGGACTCGATGTTCAAGTGGGTTCGGACCCAATGAGTCAACCCAATATACTAGGTATAATTGTTCTTTTTGGATTTAAAAACGCCTTTGAAAATAGTCAAACTTGTAATTTTTACTATGGGGCCCACTAGGGCACCCGACGTCTACTCTTCACCTTTTCTTTTCACTCCCAGCCGAGACTCCCCTTAATTTCTTTCTTCTTCTTTGGTAAGAGGAAGAAACCCTATCTAGCTCACTTCCTTTTCTAAACCTCATAACCAACCCCTCTATTTGCAATTTTTTTGGGGATTTGAGCCACCTACAACAGCAAATTTCTTAGGGATTGATGCCAAGAGGTAAATCCATCTTCTTCCCCATCTTCATCTTCTTCATTTTTTTCCTCCTCTTTTTTTTTCTTTTTTTTCGATGCTAAACTGCTGAGGGAGGGCCCTTGACCTTTATTAGAGAGTAAAAAGAATGAAACAAAAAGGCATCGAAAACAAAACAGCCAACCCCAAAACCGGGAGTGGCTCAGCTCCACCCAAAGGAAGGAGCCACACTCAGGAGCTTCTCACAGCCAGAGAGGTAACAAACAAAACACCAGAACAAAAAGAAAGCAGTTAGTCTGCCAGGAGCATTTGCTGGGCCTCTGGCTCCCCCAACTGGTTTGCAGGAGCTTGACCGTGTCCCAAGCCAGAGATTCGTTGGACACTTGCAGTCTACTTCTACTCTAAAGTACATTCGAAATCTTGCAATTCTGGTAATATTTGTCCTCTATAATCTTAGTGAGCCAATGCCGCCACTTGGCATTGTTGCTGTATACCAGAATGTTACCTTGACTCCCCCAAATTCTGACAATTGTGTCCTCCAATATCCTAGTCTCAGGAATAATATAGTCATGATCCTGGAGCCAGACTTTCCACCCTACGATCACACCTCCTGGAGCACTGGCAACTACTACCACCATGGGTTGAACCCTCTTCAGCCTCTTAGAGACTTTTCCTCCTCTTCTTAATGGATTCTCAATAGCCGATTCCCCCCTTTTTCTCATTTTTTGGGGGATTTGCGCCCAACCTATCTCATTACATTGAGATTTGTGCCATTTGCCTGATCCATTTTCATCTTCTTCTTCAACTTGCTTCTTCTTCTATTACAGTATTACTTCCTCCTAGCCGACCATCAAGCGGAGGCCACGGAGGCCATTGTCATGCTTTGGGGAGGCGTGCAACATCGTATGAGCACATCGGGATGTGTGCAGATTCGTGGGGGTGTGCTCAGACCTAGAAGAACACCCCAGCCAACCCAGCCGTGTTCTTAGATCGGTATTTAAGGAAATTGGTTTGGACAAAAAAAACTGATTTCCCCAGTCCCTTGTTTCTAGCACCTTCATTGTTATGCGTGCAGTCCTATAACACCCTCGGTCAGTGGGAGAGCACCCCAGCTGAACCCTGATCGATGTTTTATCTTGGTGTTGCATATGCACGTTGTAATATTGCGTATTTTGATACTTACTCATTTTATGAGATTTTCAAAAATTTGGCCAAGTCTGGGAGAAAAATCGTTTGAGACTCGATTTTTAGACTGATGTCTTTTAGTCTGGGCTTGGCCCAGGTCTCATCGACAAGGTCGAGGCGAGCCAATCGAAACGTGGTAAAGAGTTTTATTTTCAACCTTTAAATTCAAGAAAAATTTGAGCAAAATTCAGGTTATTTTTGGGCGAAATTCACAATTTGGTATCGTGTAATATATATCGTTGGATGCGCCTCAAAATTCTGAGCACGGCGATATTTTACTTTTCTGAATTCGAGTCCCGGTTGACCCAAAAATCGTAAATTTTCAAAAAAAGAGCAGTTTGTCGAAATGGATCCGGGGTTGGATCGGATTGGATCCAAGTCCTAGGATCCGAATTTTTATGGGTTTGGGTTCTATTTAGGTCCTACTTCAAATCTGGATTTGATCCAGGTCTTGATCCATTTTTCGTTCTGGGCATGGGTTTGGATCTTGGATTCGGATCCAGATTCAATCCAAACTCAATGTCTTTCCAGATTTAAATTCAATTTAAAGCCTTAAATTGGGGTTTATTATAGTTAAGAAGCCTCTAGGGTTAATTTGGTTATTTTTGATTTTTTTTAAATAATTTTAATTAATTAATTAATTAATAATTATTCCGAATTTGTATTGTTGGGCTGAGTGGAACTCTCTAAAAGAGTCCCTATTCTTACCTAAGAAGGGTTAAGAGAGTTTTAGAAAGGTTGGGAGTCTTAAGAGAGGAAAAGTCAACAAAGGAAGGAGGTTAAAAAATTTAAAAATTTGCCTTATGAGAAAGTTCCCTTTTTTGGAAACTCTCTCAAGAGAGAAGGCTGGAGAAGGGGGAATGTCACCCCCTCTCCCACCCTTTATTTAAAGTGAAAAAAAAAAGAGAACAAAGGAAGAAGGAAAGAAAGAAAGAGGGAAAAGAGGAAGGAGGAAGAAGAAGAAGAAGATCTTCTCCAGCCCATCCACTCCTTCCACCATTGTGCTTTTTCGTTTTTCGCATAAGGTACTGGTTCTTTCTTTTGAATCATGCGAGAAATCGAATATCGATTTGATTTTCATGTGGTATTTTAGTGTAAAACCATGTGGATGAGTGAATCCAACTTTTTACTCTAAGATCCATGGATGGAATCCATATGTTTTCATCTTCTTGAATGTTATTGTGGATTAACACGTGTGGATGTATTTTTATATTAACACAGAATTTTTAATCCATGAAAAATATAGTTTCTCATGTATGTCCATGCTACTGTTGCCGATTTCTATGAAAACCCATGTTATAGACTGTTAGTGCATTGAAATCTGAACATAACTGGCTGTGTATTTGCTTATGTATGTATTGCATAACCGGGGATGTGTATCTTATGAAATTTGAGTTTTTAGACCCGTGGCCCTGAAATTTATTTTAAGTGTACTTTCAAATATATATATATATATATAACATAATGTGTTTTGGGGTTGGATAGAAATGATTGGAGGAAAAGGATTCATGTGGAAGACCCAAAATGAATTTCTTTTTTGGTTCATATCGCTGACCCCAATTGTTTTGGGATGAAGGCGTAGTTGTTGTTGTTGTTGTTGTTGTTGTAATGTGTTTTGGGGCATAGGCTGGCTGGCAGCCAGCCGAGTGATACTCGGCTGACTGCCAGGCCCTGGCAGGTGATGCGCAGGCTCAGCCTGCGCTACGCTGTGCCTTGCCAGGTCCAGCCGACCCAGCCGGCTGGACTGGATCAGAGCCCAGCCTGTCGGCGGGGTGCTGACATTGTCTCTCAAAGAAAAAGGAAGAAGTTTTTCTTTTTTCTGTAGGCTGGCTGTCAGACCAGCTGAGCCCAGTTTGGCGGGCCTGACAGGGCGAGCTATGTGGACATGTTTTGAATGAACCCTAGTGGATAAGGTCGACGGGGCTTGATAAGCCAACTATATATATATATATATATATATATATATATATATTACTTGATGTTATTTAAATCTGATATTTTACATTTGGTATGCATGCTAAATTCCAGATCATGGTTATGTACATGTGTGTTAATTCTAATTCATGTCACGAATGAAGAGTTATGGGTGTAAGTCTTTCTGAAATATATATATATATATATATATATATATATATATATATATATATATATATATATTTTATAATGTTCCTTTTTTGTGTGTGTGGCTGTCCAGCCTTGACAGCATGCACAGGCCCGGGCTGGGCCTATGCATGTGCTGTCAGACCCAGCCGACAGGGTCGGCTGGGCTGATTTGGCTAAGCCTGCATGGCAGGCAGTCAAGTATAGGTCTGACCAGACCGACCCAGCTGACTCAGGTCAGCTGGACCTGATTTTGGAACCCCAGCCGACTGGGTCGGCTGGGTGCAAAAAAAGATACATGTATACGATGCTGAGTTCTTGTTTTGTAGAGAAAAAAAAATATACATACATGTAAGTTGTCTTTCAATATAGATTAGGATTGAAAAGCCTCATGTGTTAGAATCGATGGATTTTGCTTAATCCAGTAATGTATAGCTGATTTATGTACATGCAGTTGATTGAATAAATATATTTTGCACGAAGGTGGTTGTATGAACGAATGTTCATGTTTTTGAATTGAGCTCTCGTAAACGCAAGCATATAAGTGAATAGTTGCACAAATGTACATGCACGTGATCAGGTGACCACGTGCACATGAATGTTACAGCACATGCACGTTATTAATTTGACATATACATATGTGCATCTTGATGAGCATCATTTTTTCATGCATTTTGCTGGATGTGACATGTCTATGTATTATGTTTAGTGCAAAGTTGTGCATAGTGCACGAGTATACATGAGTTTCATGTGGGTTCACATGTATGGAGTTGTGTGGGTTGCGTGAGTGTTCACGTGTACGATTGATAAGCAAATGTGCAATTGACATGAGTATGTGTAATGAGGGCAAGTGTACGGTTGATTTAAAGAATGAGCATTAAATGAAAGCTTGCTTTTGTCACTAGCATATGAAATGAAATAAAACATGCTTATGAATATTTTTATTCCATGTGCGTAGCTAAAGAGAGTATACGAATGTGCATTTGGAAGGCATGTAATTTGTGTCATAAATGGCATATTGCTTTGGTTTTTGCTTATGGTGCATCGATGATACAAGTGGATCATCGCAGGCCTAAAGAGCTTTGAGCACTAGATGCTCTTTCTTTATTTACTTTTAAATGCATCGCAAAAATCACATTTATTTTTATTACACTATATTGCATTGTTCTATGTGTTTCCATGGGCAGGAGTCCCGTGATGGTTCTCGCAGAGGTAGATGCGAGCTTTTGCCTTTCATTTTGCATGCTGATTTGCAAAACTCAATAATTGGCTTTTAATAAAAAAATAATGAATAAGAACAGTGTAATATACGTTCTGAGATCTCTCATCAGAAGAATAAAAATCTTAGAGATTCGGTTTTGGGGGACCACGAGGATACAAAAAAAGACTCTGTGTGCACTAATGTTTACCCCTGAACCCGATACTGAGGTTCTTTCTCCTGGCCACGGTTTTAGGGAGAGTCCGTCACTTGAGCTGAGGGTGGTGTGTTCGACACAACTGTTGTTTTGGTATACCAAGAAAGTGACACTTGTGGGCGTGGAGGGTCCCTAGTGTTCCCGACATTAGATGTGGAGGTCTAATGTTCCGAAGATGATTCGGTCGAGGACTAAGTTTGGAACCCAGTAATAAAATACAAATTGAGTGTTAAGCTATCTTGGTAACCTAACTTGACTTCGAAGATTTTACCCGTTTAGTGTATCCGCAGGCAACGATAATTAAAAAGAAGAACTTAAATTATATGCATTTAATAGGGCATGCATATGGGAAGAAAAATTTTAATGAAAGATAATAAAGTATTCATGCATTGCACATAAATCATGCATATTCTTGTTATACATTAAAACATGCATATTTTATCTATTTCATTAATTATTACATGATGGTGAATGCATGATGTTTAATTTATAATGCATGTTAAATGTCTTGCTTACTTAAATTGTGATCTCTGCTAGTGCTTAAATGTTTCTTCATGCTTAGAACTTGTTCTCTGTTGCATGAATGCTTAATTGAATTATGAGTGTCATAATTGCATTCCTCTAAATTATTGCATGAAATTTTATCTGTGTTCTTTAGCTCACTTGTTTCATTAGAAGTACCCGTGCTCAAGATTTCGGTTCTGACACCCTACTTCTATGGTTTTTCGCAGCCGCAGGTGATCAGTGAAGCGACTAGCTTCTGGAAGAGTTACGAGTGTCACACGTTTGCTGGACAGTTCACAAAGGGACATCGTGACTCAATTTTCTTTATTTACTTTTATGTCATTTAAATAACTCTGAATTTTTCCTTATGCAATTGTCTCATGTCTATCATTAATGATTCAATAAAAGTTTGGTTTGGTGTGGATGATAAGTGTAAGCTCTATTGTAGTGTGTATGGTTATCCAATTGGGAGTAAAACTGTAAAGGCCCCGTGTTTCTGGGAGAATTTCCGCAATGGTTTAAAAAAAATCTGCATTTTCAAAGGGTATGAATTGGGGTCGTTACACACGCCAAGTGTTTGGTGAATTGCCAAAGAGGCAATTTGTTGTGTTTTTTGTGAAACCCCTTAGCCTTTTTAGATTTCGCAACGTTATATTCTGGATCTACGAAAGTAGAAACCCTTAACTGAATTTTTAGAATGCTTTTATAGTTCGTTTTGGTTGCAAGCATGTGTTCATTATTGTGTATTTAAGTTATGCATTTAGCGTAGTTTTCAATGTTTGCATAAATGGTCATAAGCATGCCTAATGATTAGAATTCGCTAACTATAGGTTAATTAGCACTTCTAATACATAATTAGAGTTGTGTATTTAGCATAATAAATTTTGTGTTACGCTTTATATAATCTGAAATTTTAATTTTACCTTGAAAATCACACCTGCACACTAAGTGTTGGGCGAAATGTTCAAGAGAGAAAATTTTCAAATTTGAGTGTCATAATGGACACGCTTCAAAACCAATTATTTAGCGATGATTAAATGTGTTTAAAACTCAGTTTTGAAATGGATATTGAGTATATTTATGATATGATTTTGATTGTGTCATTATACGTATTAAAAATGCTTGTGTAGGAGTGGATGTGCATAATTAATGAGTTAACTTGTACAACGCATTTTCAATTATGCGTATGTACCCGTTCATGGTAAATCTTATATTTTTTAACATGATTACGTGCACACACCCCACTTAGTTGTGGATATCTAGGGTTTTTTATGTGTACTTAATTGCTTATATTGTGTTTCAACACGGTACGTGCACACACACCACTTCGTTGTAGATATTGTGACTGTTATGATTGAAGTTTGGAGATCAGGTTAAGCCTAATTTGAATGTATGAGAATAGAAGTGTTTTTCTTGTTATGGTTCAGGAGATCATGCTTGTCATGATTTTAGATAGTAAAATATGGAGTGTGTTTGCTTCAGGTATATGTTTGAGTATGCATTTTTGTAAAATAAATGTTGCATGATAGATGTGATGAAATGGTTGAATCATATGATTGTACAAAATGATGCTTTTGTGCAACATGCCATGAATGTTACAAATAAATCATACATGGGAGCATGCATGTGGGCATGAACTATTGTATCATGCATGAAAGCATGAGAGGGTTTTCTTGAGAGATTATGACACTATGTGTGGCATATGACTTAATAATAAAGATAACCTTAGGACCTTGGGTCCATTTGAGGCACCGGTGAAACCAGGCTCTTAGAGATGCCTAGGTTTATCCCAATCTCGCGATATGGTTGGGTTCGTCCCGATCTCTTGTCTTCTTTGTAGAGGAAATGTGGTACAAGCCTTGTGAGATGTTTTCTAGGGTTGAAGGCCCCTTGTGTCCTCATACCACGAAGGTTAGGGGACAAGTTTACCAATGAGTCCCAGGTGGTAGCACCATAACTCTACAAATTTAGGGATGCATGCCTTATTTGAATGACCGATAATTTGGTATGGCATAGTCTATGACCTAAACCATGGGTCTTTCTCCTAACCATTGTAGTGTAGGGTTGAATCACTCGAGGGGACCCAATTAAACCCTTGAAAAAAATAAAATACATAGAATAATAAATACCCCGTTAGTTGTTTCTAGGTAGTTACTCTCTTTTGTATCAGATAAGTCTAAATAATCAAGAGAAACAATGCATTAGATTTTTAGAATCACTACAATCATGTGCATAAACATATAGATATAGAAATATAGAGTTTTCTAATGTTTACATATATCATTGTATATGAATTTACATGTGAATGATAAAGACAAGATTAAGGTCATGTGGTTGACCTGTTGCTTTAAGTCACAAGCTTGATAGTATGCACAAGAGGTGCTGGTGTGTGTGAGGCACACGAGAAAGGTCGAGTTAGGATCAATTCCCTATATGAGATCTAAATGCAAGAGTGTATTAAATGTCTTAAGAATGGACATGATGATTTGATAAATGTAAGAATGCATATCATAGTCATGAGTTGGACCTGTGTATGCTCTTATTGAGAAAAGAATGTGATTGCTTATATCTTTTATAGACTGGTATGTCTTACACATTTGAAACGCATATGTGTATCAAGTACGCTAGAATTGTTGAACGGGACTTCGACCTGTTTGTCATATGTAACTTTTTAGAAGCGTATGCTATGCGTTATTCACATTTGAAAAGCATGTCGTGCGTTTCATGTTGGACATGGTCAAATAGAATATTGACCTAATTATATTGTAAAATTATACGAAAACTACTTATGTATTATTTATTTATGTGAATGAATATCATGGATATGAATGAATAAATGAATATCATAAATGTGAACGAATGAATGAATGATATGTGAATGATTATTATTGTGGATTCCTTTGAACCTCATTTTATAAATGATGAGAATCACTTTTTGATTGTACCATTACAAACTTGACTTGCATCCATCAAGTTTGGTTTTGGATTTCCTAAGAGCATGTGGTTGATGCCCTAAAACATTAAAGATACTATTCTGGAAGACTAAGAGGAGGACGGGTTGTGGAGCACTTGGAGGCACCACTCTTACCTATTGTGATCCATGGGGGATCCAAACATTTTGATTTTGATAAACTTGTAAACAATTAAATTTTGTGATTCTGGATCTTTACTTTTTGAGGACTTATAAATATTTTGGAATAAGAATCCTTATGATTGTTGTCTTTTCTTTTAGGCAACAATTGTGCTCAAGATTTAAAATCTTAAACTTTCACGTAATTGTTCAATTGTCTTAACCTTTAAATAAATTTCATCTTCTGCAAATTTTTATATGTGATGGTCCCTAGAGTAATAACCTCAATCGAGTTGTGTCTAAGGTTGATTATGCACTCTATCTGATACCGGAAGGCTAATATATGTTTGTGCTTGCGCTCAGGCGGGTCGTCCAGTGTTTGGAACATTTGAGATATTGTCATAAATGAACTCGTTGACGCATTACCCTCGAGAGTCATGTAAAACTTTGCAACAATTAAATTTTTTTAATTTTATCGAAGTTTCGAGTTTTGAAAAAGTTTTAAAAAGGTTAAACTTTAGGGATGTTGCACTGAGCCAAGCTTTAAACTTCAAACTCAGCTCGTTTACCAGCCCCATCTGAGACATTGTAAAGCAAACTAGAAAGATCTGTCACTTATCTCGAGATTGTCTTGTTGAAAAACCATGGCTATCAGTGATTAAAAACTTTGGTATTGTTCTGTCAACAGAATTAGCTTGTTATTTAAAGGGTCGTAATTTTGGATATTCTGGCCATGGCAAAATGATGATATGGCGGAATCGTTCTAAGCATCAATATGTTGTCCCTTGCTCTTACTCTGGATTCATACAGCTAAAGGTTTGGTTAACATGGAGCAGGATCCTATCTTAATAAGGATTATAAACGCCCAATTATCAAGATGTGCGCTTTCTTTAAGAACTCAGCATCCAACTATCAACATCCATATTACAGCCAACAAGTTCCAGAAATTTCAAGTATACTACTGCACATAACATTAACAAAGATCACCAATCACACTTCACCAACATGATCACGCATTGAAGCAAAAGGATCAAGCCAAAGAAACTGACATGAATGAAGCCATCGATAAGCATAAACAATAGGAACAAGAACATTCTCGAATTAGAAAGGGAAGTGTTTAACGCGAACCCAACAAGGATGGTTCGTAGTGTTTTCTTCATTTTGACACATTTTCTCCCCAATTATGTAGAATTCAGATTCAACAGGCCAAAATTAACGCAAAAACGCGACGAAGACTCCGCTAAGACAAGAATTCAGAGAGAGGGAAAGGGAAGGGAAGGGAAGAAGGCGGACCTCGAGCTGGGCAAGGACGATCTTAACAGCCACGAAGTTGAAGAAGCTGTGAAGGTTGATCGCCGCCTTTGCTTCTGGAGACGCCTCGCCGAAACCTTCAATCCCCAACACATGAAAGATCTCAACTGTCAGATAGACCGAGAGAGAGCACATTTTGTTCATGGTAACAGGAAACTGTATCAAGAACTCAACAAGGGGGTAGTAAGGTTTTTATTAGTTGGTTCATTACCATACCAGGAACATACATCTTTTGGCAGCGGGGGGGTTCGAACCTTGGACGCGAAGGTGAGGAACCAAGCCTCCATGAGAGACGGTAGCGGAGACGATGGGTGGTCTGAGTAGCAGCAGAAGAGGATAGCAAGGAAGAAGAAGACGAAGAAGAAGGAACTACAGGAAGAGTGGAGATGAGGGGTGAAGTTGAGCAGGCCTGCATTCTAGAGAGAGAGTTGGTTGATTCTGTTGATCTGTTACTGTATCTAACAGACCCATATATTTATTTATTTTTCTTGAGAGCAAAAAGTGAAAAACTTGACGGTTGGGGTTCCTTGGGAGTATGAAAATATCTCGGGTGCGCCCCCATCCGACAAGGTATCGACGGTTGGATATTTGATGATATTTTGTTCGTTCAAGAGGATATTATTACGTACCCGATCCGGTTTGGATCCGATTATCCAATCAAGCCACTGCTGTTTTCCCAGACGAATATCACAAATTTCGTTCTCGGGAGAGTCGGCCAGGAAATTCTTTTTTGGAGGCGATCATGAATGAAAAGAAATAAGGCCGCCGAAAAATACATGGTGGGACCCATATAGTAAATGCAAAATAGCAGCTTTCCTGTCAAATGGCAAGAAATTGTCTTCTGAGTGTAACACCCCCCCCCCCCCCCCCCCTCAGGCCAACTGGGGCTCAGCTTGTCTGGTAAGAGCAGCTAGTGCACGTCACCTTGTGTTGGGACGTTGCAAGTTAGAATCCTAATGATATCATTGTATAACTGGTAGGGATCTGACTAACCCCAGCTTGCCTTTTAAAAACAAAACCCTCAAGATAAAACTTGCAGTATTTTCAAAATGTCAGTATAAAAATATATGTAGAAGTGTAAAGAAAACACAGGGTTTCTATAATGTTAATATCAAGATAAAACCTGCAATATTTTCAAAATAAAATACTTCTCAAAATATGCAACTTTTGAAAATATCATAAACTTTTTCAGTATTATGTCAATTGTCAAACCTTGGAAACTATCACAGTTTCGGTATTGCGTGGGCAATATTTTCAAAATATCACGACATTTGTAGCAGACTAACCAAACTGAGAACCATTTCACTTAGAGGTGATTCATTACAAGTCTCTACATTTTTGTGCATTGTGGGATACTGTCATTTGGCTGCTACAGCATACTACAATCAAAGTCTATTTGCACCACCACGTTCATCCATCTCAAGCTGGACAGTCGATGCGTTGTCACAGCGCACGATCATACTGCATAAAGAAAATGGAATATACTTGAGGGATATAACCTGATGACACGAAATGCTTTCTCATGTTCTCTAGAAAAGAAGACCAAAGAAAATAAAAACAACCTTGAGTTATTTTGTGGAGGATATCCAATTGAAAACAAAAAATATGGCAAATAATACCAAGAAAATTGGATATTTGCATGATGAGTAGTGCCTTATCACAAAGCACCTATCTTTGTCATGTGATTGAACTTGCAAGAAAGCCAGTCCCTTTCATTCTGGCTTTTGTGCCAGATCAAGAGGCAATGTCACCAATCTCGTTCTCGAGAAAAATCTTGACAAGAAAAAGTTTCAATTTCTTTTTCTTTTTCAAGAAAATATATAATTACAAAATATAAAAAGTACAAAAACTGCAAAGTACAAAAACATACGTAAATATTTAAAAAAAAAGTGTTTTATCAATCACTATTGGGATAAAAACTTGGCATTTTCAAAATAGTGATATTTTGAAAATATCACATTATTCTCAGGAATGTATTGGATTTTGTAAATATTGCAATAAAATCGTGTGATATTTGTGACATAACTTGAAAGCCTCACGTCAATAGGGCTACAAAACGAGGCGCGCCCCTCATGGCTCGGCTCAAAACCAGCTCTCGTAAAAAAAGCTCGACAAGACCGACATGTTTAGCAAGTGTAACAAGCTGGGTATAGCAAGCGTTCAGCTCAGCTCGTATAAGCTCGTTTAGTAACAAATACATTTTAAAAATATTTTGCACTGCTTCTGGCAGATCACAAACTCCTTCAAGAAACCTTCATATACATTAGCATCGCCAAAATCATGGATCAGGGAATACGTCTCCAGTTCCAGTAGTCATTCCAGAAGCTGGGATCAGCAGAAGTCGGATCAGAGAATAAAGATAGGGATCTGTTTTGTAACGTTTTTAACAGGCGGTATTAAAATGTTTGAGAGAACCTGAAGATATGGCACACTGTGCTACATCTGCAATGTACAAAGATTTCAAACCTTTGATATTCATTGCAAAAGTATAAGAATTCGACACAAAAATTAAGTTATACAACCTGTAAACAGTTTGCAAACATCAACTACGTTTCTACCAGACATGATGAACAGTAGCATCCGTAATTTGGTCAATTTACGCATGATATGATTGAGATGACACTACTAGGGTGACTCTGGTTCCCAGTAGGTCTGATCGAGCACGACTGAGAGCGATCATGCCCATTAGAAACAAGGTTCATTCAAGTGCACTGGACACTTTGTCAAGCAACGTTATGGGGGGTCCCATACAAAATCTGTTTTCTCACTCTAACCGTAAACCACATGATATTCTTCTCAGCTGGCAAAGGCCATCGGCTGTTTTATAGAATGAGAATTTGGCTTTTGGTCAGTTTTTTCCGCAATGGGCAGTAGTGTCTGCTTTCGGTGCATTGCACTCTCAAGATATTCCTCTATGGGCGGAAGACCGCCTTCTGATACACCGTCAGGAATCTGGCCTCTTATGATCTGCAAAAAGAATACTGTTGGTGAACCATATTAAATTTCAGTCACAAAGCCCAAGTAAACTATTTGTAACCTTCGATGCCCAGTGTCGCTCAGCTTGTTGGCAAACGTCACGAATATCTCGCCCGGACATTCTGGAGACAGACCATGAATCATTTAAGTTAGATGGCTTTCACAGGCACATCAAGGATGAAATTCATAAGTCGTATAATATTGCAAGACATGGTGACCATGTTAACTGAAAACTTTTTGTTTGATTTGATCCTTGGATAGAACTTAATGCAATTTCTAATCACTGATCAAAATGTTAATATCATTGATAACAGGATTAGACAGAAAAAGGACCCAAAAAATGAGCCAAAACAGATAATTATCACTAAATATTCAAGCTATATCATTCTACAATGTTTTTTTTTTATCCGGCTAAGTTAGTGGCTTAGCATCGGTTTCAAATTGACCATTCAGTATTAACTTCATTGTGTATAAAATGTTTTCACTGTTTTCCAAAAAAGAGAGACTGCACATTCTGGAATCTGAACAAACATTTTTGAAGAACTAGAAGAAATCTGGCATTCCAACATTCTGAACTCTTTCTTTTACCTGTTTATTTTGAATGAAACAAAGACAGAAACTAGAAATGGCATCAAGTTTAAGTTTGTTTCTAATTACGCAATTCTTTATGAGTCATCAAACGGTCCAAACCCAAAGGAAAGCAGAAAGCTCGTACATAGGCAGTGGCGTAGCTAGGATTCATGTGAGGGAGGGGGGGCAAACAGGGATGTAGCAAAAAAAAATTGGTGTGATAGTCGGGGGTTCGGGGGCAGCGCCCCCATTTTTTTTTTTTTTTTGAGATAAATTAAAAAATGGCTACAATTATTAATAAAAATCTATTTCATATGGACAAATCAAACTATTTGCTGCAGTCAGGGCTGGGCTAGGACTGGGCTTTTAAAAAAAATTTAACTGTTTCGGGAGAGCCCAGTCCTGCCCCCCCCCCCCCCCCCGAGCTCCGCCTCTGTACATAGGTATACACATCTGACCAAGTAAGCTGTCAAACTGGGCGTCAGCACAAGTCTCATTAATTCTGGGTACAAGCCTAGGCACATTACCTACCCATTGGCTCCCTCAGTGGGACAAGTTGAACCAAACCAGGCCATTTTCTAGCTACCTCAATCCAAAGAAACAAGGAAAGGTTGCCAGAATGAAGCAAAGATAGATAAACCATTTTCTGCCTAACCCCCTAAGAAAGAGGTCGCTTGATTCAAACAAACTAAAAGCAAAAGGTAGGGATATGAGAGAGAGAGAGATCTGCTATACTGTAGGGGACCATTGACCAAATGTCATGGCCATACTGATGCAAGTTCTTCCCTTCAGAAACAGATAGTGATTGGCTCCAGAAGCCATCACCATCCAAACCCTATTCTTTGCCAAAAAAGGAGAGGATGTGGGTATTGAGTCAAGGTTTTAACTTATTTTCAACAGGCCCAAGCAGCATGGTTTTAGCTGTGGGTCACCTGTGTCCAACCTGGTAAGGTATCTGGCCTGGTTCCAACTGAATTTAGGGCAGAACTTTGTCCAAGCCTGTCACAACAGTTTCATGAGTAGCTTGACACCCACCCCTACTTGAAATGTGTAGCATTAATCCTATTAGAGATGTCCTCATACCCACCAATCTTTTTTATACACTATATCCTAAACACAAATAAATTATAAGAACATTGCAATGTCTCCGGTCTTAAACCATAAATGACTTGTGTGCCTTTTCCACTGTTACTTGGATTCCATATATTTTGGTTTGTTTTCTTAAGTTTTAAACCTCACTGCTCCAAGATGTTACTACATAGTTACATTTCTCAGCATATACCTCACATGAAAGGGAAGAAAAGATTCATAGTGATTTATATTACTTGTAAAAGAAGTACTGGCTGCAACTTTTGAGAAAACATTATAATGAAGTGCTTGAGCAATATCAATGAATCATGATCTTCATGGGAGGACTGAGTATGCATAAAGTGCTTATCATCTCATTAGAAGAAGTTTGAAGAGTTTGAAGGTAAGCATAGTGGGGCAAAAGGACAAGGTGCAGAAGCTTTTAGATGAGCTTCAAGTAAGAAAGGCATCCACATCCAATAGGAAAAGTCACTGTTGCCAAGACCTGTGTAACTCCAGGAACAGCTTAAGGAAGAGGGAACATATAAACTATTCTTTGAACCATGGTTCTTTAAGTATATCAAGGACAGGTTCATCCATTGCTCATTACACAAGTGCATTTCCAGCCAACCATCATAACTCCTCAAGAGACATCACCACCCTTAATATATAGCAAAAGTCAGCAGGTAAAAATAGAGAAGTATGCAGAATTGCAGATCAACAGACTGAAGAATTACAAAACTATTCAACACTTGTAACAAAGTGAACTCTCAACATTTTAAATCTTCAGCAAGAAACTAGAGGGAAACAGAAAGCAAAAACACTCCTACCCTTCTGATATGGAGGCAAACTTGGCCAATTTGTCCTTACTCAAGTGCTTTGCATACTGTGCTATTATCTTTTGGCGGTCTTGGTGATCAGGCAAGCCAAAAGTGATGATTGAATCAAAGCGACTAAAAGAAATGAAAAAAAAGATCAACGCATGGTTTAGAACTGATTTGGTACCATCTATTGAAGAGATAAAACAGTGATTTTTAAACATCAAAATGGTAATCCATGACACTTTTTCTCAGGAGGCAGATACAAATATGAAGCCACTCATACACCTGATAAGAGCAGGGTCAAGGTCTTGCTTTCTATTTGTTGCAGCAATTACCACTACTCGCTTTTCCTGCTCAAATCCATCAATCTGCATTTACAAGGATTATCTCCCAATGTCAATTCTGGATGGAAGTCAGTCAAAGTTATCAAGTGCTATTAAATACTCCACCTTAATCTCGGAGCATATATAATCAATTAATTGAAAGAGAAATGATTGAAATGTTAGAGAACCAATGATACCTTCAATATTGATTATAGGAAAATGCTGAATTTAAACTTAACAAAAACATTTTAATCATACAGCCTTCTACTGTTGAGGATTTGAGAACCATAATACTGTTGAGACTAAGATGTTTTTAGTAAAATGTTTTCTAGTAAATAAGTTTTTCTAAACTAGAGGTTATTTGAAAGATATTCTTTAATGAGGGGCCTGGGTGTAATTTTGTTCCTCGGACTATCTCTATTTAATATAGAGATAGCCCTAATTGAATAAGTAGTTCTGTTATGTGCAGCCGTCTCTCTCTCTCTCTCTCTCTCTCTCTCTCTCTTTCTCTCTCTCTCGTCTCTCTCTCTCTTCCCCTCTATCTCTTTCTACCTAGGGTCCGGTGCCTTCATTTCTTCCGCAACATGGTATCAAAGCCTACGATCCTAGGAGCGTGATCTACTCCAGGAGCGTGACCTACATCAGGAGCGTGATCTGCTGCAACGATCTCGAACCAGGTGTGGATTTATTTTTTCAGATCTGATGACAGATCTGGCCCAGATCTGTTATCAGATCTAATGACCAACGTGGGAGTGATCTTCAGGTCTGGCAGCAGTAACCCCCTTCTCTTGATCGAGATCTGCTGGTTTTTTTTTGGATTTAGCAGCTGATAACATTGTTTACCTTCGTATGGCTATCGTGCCTCATCGACATTTGATTACCTTCGTATGGTTGGTTGTCCTTTGAAGAAATGAACTTTCTGTTTGTTAGCAGTCGTGATTTACAGCAGGGTTGTCGTGATTGCTGTGATTCTTCAAGTTTTTTTTTAATCTATTTACTGTCGTGATTTACAGTATGGAGAAATTGATGGAGATGTAAATCATAGGATAAAGGTTGGGTGGATGAAATGGAAAAGTGCTACTGGAGTGCTGTGCGATCGTAGAATGCCATTGCGGTTGAAGGGAAAGTTTTATAGGACGACTATTAGACCCGCTTTACTATATGGTACGGAATGTTGGGCTGCCAAGAGACATCATATTCAAAAAATGAGTGTAGCTGAGATGCGGATGCTTAGATGGATGTGTGGAAATACAATAAAAGATAAGATTCGGAACGAAGAGATACGTAAGAAGGTAGGTGTTGCACCCATTGAAAATAAGATGCGAGAGAATCGTTTACGGTGGTTTGGACATATTCGGCGAAGGCCTAATGATGCTCCAGTTAGAAGGTTGGAGAAATGGGAAAATATATTAGTTAAAAGAGGTCGGGGTAGGCCTAGGAAGACTTGGATGGAGATGATAGGAAAGGATATGAATGCTTTGAACCTCACCGAGGACATGGCGTTGGATAGAAATGATTGGAGGAAAAGGATTCATGTGGAAGACCCAAAATGAATTTCTTTTTTGGTTCATATCGCTGACCCCAATTGTTTTGGGATGAAGGCGTAGTTGTTGTTGTTGTACTGTCGTGATTGCACTGCTAGCGTGACTACAGCATCTATCTTTATTTTTTTTGTCGTGATCCCAAGAAACAGCAAGTTGGTTTTATCTACTGTGATGAAAATTATCAGTTGTGTTGTTGTTAAGGGAGTCTGTGTGGAGGATAGATGCTGGTCGTAGGTTCTGGTTGATGCGTGATTAACTCATATGTGTGTGCAGCTGTTCAATATTCATGTGTGTGGGCTGTTGTCCACTACTGTAGCATAAATTGCAGGCTTGACTCCCTGCAGTTGCCGTCGTGAATTCCTTTTGGCTTGTTGATAAATACGCAGCTATCGTGAATATCTTTATCTATGTTGATAAGTACAAGTGTTGTGCAGAAGTCGTGAAATTGATTTTTTCTGTCATGAGGCGTGATTCCCTGATGTACTGAAAAATATTCTGTTTGTGGGAACCGTGTCTTTTGAAGTGGGATTCTGTGTTGGGCACTGTGGTATCACACTCTAAGTCGTGTGTTGGGTGCTGCTACTGGTTGTCGTAGTGGCGAATGTGTGATGATAACACACTCTAAGTCGTGTTGGATGTGTGATCTTGATTTACAGCCTATAGTCATCCTTGGTTGAGGTGAAAGGTTTTGGTCAAGTGTCTTTAAAATTATATTTGGAGTTTGGATCTGAACAGTCGAAGGTCGTGTTTCTCAGATTTCATTGGTGAAGTCAAAACTTGATACAGTCAGGCTTGTTGTTGATTGTGGGTATGCGCGTATGGTTGCTCTTGCATTTTGTGAATCAAGCCCATTAGTTTATATTATGGCACAAGTGATTAAATCAGATGCAGATTCCTCCAATGATTGTGTAACTCTTAGCAGGGCTGAATATGACGAGCTCCTTGCTTTACTATCATCCAATTCAAAGTCTTCTGTTGCGGAGGTTGTGTGCTCGGCAGGTGATGGCCTATCTACTCAAGGTGGTAGGTGGGTCATTGATTCTGGAGCCTCTGGTCACTTGTGCGGAAACTCGAGCAATTTTTTGAGTTTAAAACCTGTGACAGGTCAGAAAGGGGTACGTCTTGCTGATGGCAGCTCTTCCCCAATTGTAGGGCAGGGAAACATGTCTATTACCCCTACTCTTCAATTGTCACATGTTCTTCATGCTCCTTCGTTTCCACAGAATTTATTACCAGTCAGTCGAATGACAAAAGAGTTGAATTGTAGAGTGATTTTTGATCCTATGGGATGCACCTTTCAGGACTTGCTGACGGGGAGAAGGATTGGTGGTGGCTATGAGGAAGGTGGTCTGTATTACCTTCACCAATCAGAGGTTTCGGCCCACTCTGCTGTTACATCATCCTCAAGTCCTCTATTGTGGCATCATCGTTTGGGTCACCTTCCCGTGACAAAACTTCGTCGTGTCATTCCTCATATACCTCCCTCAGTTTCTTTTCAGTGTGAAACATGTCAATTGGGAAAACATTGTCGAAGCTCTTTTCCCTCCAGTCAGAGTCCATCAAGTCAAGGATTGTTTAATCTTCTTCATGTAGATGTGTGGGGTCCGAGTAGGATTCCGAATAGGTCTCAATGTCGTTATTATCTAGTTATTGTTGATGACTTCTCGAGACTATCGTGGGTGTTCATGTTAAAAGATCGGTCTCAAGGTCCTGTCATTCTTAAATCTTTAATTGCAGAGATAAAAACTCAATTTGACATATGTGTTAAAATTATTCGCACCGATAATGCTCTTGAGTTCAAATCCAAAGACTTACTTCAATTCTACTCTGGTAATGGGATTCAACCTCAATTTACATGTCCCCATACCTCCCAGCAAAATGGGGTGGCTGAGAGGAAACATAGACAAATCCTTAATGTTGCTCGGTGTCTTATGATTCAATCCAATATGCCTGCTACATACTGGGGCGATGCGGTTTTGACAGCCGAGTTTCTTATAAATCGCATGTCGTCCAGTTCTGTAGAAGACCAGATCCCAATTCAAATTCTCCATCCAGAGGCTCCTCTCTTTCCTATCCCCCCTAAAGTTTTTGGATGTGTGTGTTTTGTGCATAAGCTGGGTCCTGATCGAGATAAACTTGTTGCGCAGTCTATTAAATGTGTTTTCCTTGGGTATCCTAAAAACCAAAAAGGATATCGTTGCTATGACCCTATATCTCATAAAGAGTATGTCAGTGCGGACGTTACCTTCTTTGAGTCTATTCCTTATTTTTCGAGTACTACTCCAAGGTTACAAGAGAGTCAGGGTGATGTTTTTCCTCTGCCAATTCCCCCTTTTCCTTTAGAGTCGTTCACTCCAAAGCCTGTGGCTCCATCCTCTGGGGAGTCTCGATACAGAAACCCACCTATAGTGTATACTCACAGGTTACCACCTACCTCCATGCCCCCATTATCTTCTTCTCCTGAGGCCAGTATCACTGAGCATACTGAAGTTTCTGCTACTGATGAGGATCTTCCTATTGCTCTGCGAAAAGGGAAAAGACAGTGCACCCTTCATCCCATTTCTCAGTTTGTTTCTGAAGTTAATCTTGGGGCTTCTATGAAGAAGTTTATCTCGGCTTTGTCTGCCTCCTCTGTTCCGCTTCATCACAGTCAGGCTCTATTCGACCCCAAATGGATGCAGGCTATGAAGGATGAGATGGATGCCCTATGTTCCAGGGGCACTTGGGATTTGGTGGATCCTCCAACTGATGCAGATATTGTTGGCTGCAAATGGGTATATACCATTAAATATAACTTGGATGGGTCAATTGAACGGTACAAAGCACGGTTGGTTGCAAAAGGGTATACTCAGACTTATGGTGTTGACTTTTTTGAAACTTTCTCCCCAGTTGATCGACTTGGCACGATTCGTCTTGTTCTTTCTGTTGCTGTGCACCATGGATGGCCCTTGTTTCAGTTGGATGTCAAGAATGCCTTCTTGTATGGGGATTTGCATGAAACTGTCTACATGCAACAACCCCCAGGCTTCGAGGTTCAGGGGGAGTGTAAGAAGGTGTGCAAGTTGAAGAAGGCTATTTATGGCCTGAAGCAGAGCCCTCGGGCATGGTTTCACAAATTATTTGAGGTAATGTCGAATTTTGGATTTGTCAGGTCAGCTTCAGATCACTCATTGTTTATCAAGAAAACCAATGCTGGAATTGTTGTTATGGTGGTATATGTCGATGACATCATATTAACAGGGAGCAGTGCCCAAGATATTTCTGCCACAAAAGATCATCTTCAGAAACACTTTGTTACTAAAGATCTTGGTCACCTTCGATATTTTCTGGGTATCGAAGTTGCAAGAAACAAAGAGGGCTTAGTGTTGTCTCAAAGAAAGTATGTGTTGGACTTATTAAAAGAGACTGGAATGCTAGGAGCCAAGCCAGCTAATATTTCAATGGATCCCAAAACTCACATGTTCGATGAGAAGTCTGAGTATGTAGACAGTGCCAGCTTTAGATCCTTGGTGGGTAAGTTACTATATGTGACTGTTACTAGACCTGACATTTCATTAGCTGTGAGTAAAATCAGTCAGTTTATGGACAAACCTGCAAAAGTTCACTGGGATGCAGCTATGATGGTTATTCGGTACTTAAAGGCATCTCCTGGTAAAGGTCTGTTGTTTAAACGAAATCCATCTTTGGACGTTGTTGCTTACACTGACGCGGATTATGCAGGATCTGTTGAAGATAGGAAGTCAACATCTGGATTTTGTGTGTTTGTGGGAGGAAATCTTGTTACCTGGAGGAGTAAAAAACAAACTGTTGTAGCCAGGTCGAGTGCTGAATCTGAATACCGAGCAATGGCCCAGACTGCAGCTGAGATTATGTGGGTAAAGTCAGTCTTGACCGAGCTTCAGGAGAAAGTATCCCTACCTATATTGATGATGTGTGACAATAGGGCTGCTACATATATTGCCAACAATCCAGTGTTTCATGAAAGGACTAAACATATTGAAGTTGACTGTCACTATGTTCACGACTTGGTTCAGGCTGGGTATATCTGCACCGATCATGTATCTTCCAAAGATCAAGTAGCTGATGTTTTTACCAAAGCCCTGGCGAGACCAAATTTCTCAAAGTGTTGTGACAAGCTGAGCATGATTGATATCTATGCTCCAGCTTGAGGGGGAGTGTTGAGACTAAGATGTTTTTAGTAAAATGTTTTTTAGTAAATAAGTTTTTCTAAACTAGAGGTTATTTGAAAGATATTCTTTAATGAGGGACCTGGGTGTAATTTTGTTCCTTGGACTATCTCTATTTAATATAGAGATTAGCCCTAATTGAATTAGTTCTATTATGTGCAGCCGTCTCTCTCTCTCTCTCTCTCTCTCTCTCTCTCTCTCTCTCTCTCTCTCTCTCTCTCTCTCTCTCTCTCTCTCTCTCTCTCTTCCCCTCTATCTCTTTCTACCTAGGGTTCGGTGCCTTCATTTCTTCCGCAACAAATACAATGGCATTGCTAGGAGAAAATGAGTTTTAAAGGGAAATGAAACAGTTTAATACTATGCTTGAATACCTGTCGCAGTAACACTGATAAAATCCTTCGAGTAGCCTCATGCATTTCACTATCACGAGTTGCAGCAAAAGAATCAACCTGGAAATATAAAATACAAAATTAAAACTATAAAGCCCATTCAAGAGAATGTTGAAGTAGCAAACATTACCTCATCCAAGAAAATGATAGCACCAGCAGAGAGCTCATTAGCAAGAGTGAACACAGTTCCCAACAAACGCTCGCTTTCACCATAGTATTTTGACATCACTGCCTCAAGAGGAACATATAATAAAGGGACACTCTGGCATTGGAAAACAAAATTTCATATTTTAGAATGCTTCAGTTCGAAATTGAAACAAACTGAAAAGGACGAGTTAGATTTGTGTGCTAAATCAGTGAATTGCTTCAGAATAGGTACAATGCACTGGATCCAACACTGACCACCAAAAAAGTCCAGAAGCAGGCACCAATCACTATCACAATACACGGATGATGTAACTTATCTAGTTTTTGCTAATTATTTCATGGCATTCCACGAAATAAGTCAATGTTTCAAGCAAGCAGTATTGTCAAACAATAATTGATACACAAAACAATTGAAGACCTGATAATGACCAAAGCATTGTCCAAACAAAAACAGCCAAGGTACATGGCTAATTTATACAACTGAGGATTATGCAGTATGCCCAACCACTCAACTCTATAAGAGAAGCATCTCGCATCAGATGAAAACCCTACATTAAAAAGCAAGCAAATCCCAGACAATATGGTTATTCAGTATGCTCAAACACCCTAGAAGAGACATTTCACAGTAAATGAAAACCCAAAGGAATCCAAAGCTCTATACATTGAAAAGAAAATATTGAATATTAAACATAACAAGAAGAAATAATAATTAAATATGAATTATAAACTTATAAAGAACGCACCGCTTGATTAGCAATTACCCGAGCACAAGATGTCTTCCCTGTCCCTAGAATACACAATGGCAGCTTATGTAAATACAAATTGCCCAAAAGCCTTAGCAAAGATGTTAAATTAGAAACAACAATCAGAGCAAAATGTCCTTCACAAAGGAATTAGCAAAAAGATGAGCATTGCAAATTTGACACAGTATTTTTCTCTTTATAAACATCATATACATAAACAGAGGTAAAAAATGATGTATGATAGAATAAAAGTAGAGAGCAATAGAACGGAAGCTGGAGGTTAGCAATGCTCCTGTCAATAACCCAGATTTGTCTTATCATTTAATAAATATGCCAAGCTTGAGCACTTTGAGCGAGTTTAGTTACATAAGTCTGTGTTGAGCTTGAGATAGGAAAATTCAAATCTCAATAAGCCCATTTAAGTTTTAAGCAAAAAGTAGTAGTATCCTCATACAGAATATACGCCACTTATATATGTTAGAATATGGGTGCTCCTTATATAAATAACTATATATATAGGTATATTTTTGTGACTAATATATTTTTACCCTCCAGGGGCATTTTGGTCTTTTGACCCTTGTAATAGGAACCGCCCATTAGGGGCTGAACTTTTATCTTGTTTTTATTTATTTATTTATTTTTGACCTTTGTTATATTGTCAAGGGCATTATTGCCCTTGACAATATAACCACAATATAGCCAACGGCTAGATTTCTAGCTGTTGGGGAGCCCTCAACAGCTATATTGGGAGCTCCTCACTCTCTCTTTTGTGTATAAATATGGGACCTTGAGTTCCTTGTATCCTATGCATTTTGTGTGCATTTGTTCATCAATAAAGAATATTTTTTTTTATGTTTGAGTGTTTTTTATTAGCCGTTAAGTGGCTTTTGTGTTTTATACCTCTTTGAGGATTTTCTTTGTGCCTCTTGTATGAGGTGTGGAGAGGCTTCTTGATTTCATTACATGTTATCAAAGCCATCACAATTTTGGTCTTGGTGAAGCTTGTTCGTGTCGACGTAAGATCATGGATCGTGTGATCATGGACTCGTGGTGTTCAAAAGAACTTTGCTTTCATCCTCTTCTTTTTCCACTCTATCTTTCTCTCTTTTTCTTCTTGTATCTATGGAGGATGAATGAGAAGTGATTGTCGAGGTTCAATGACACACACTAATGTGATGTGGGCATCCATAGTAAAGCATAAAATTTGAGAAAAAAGTTTATAGGGCTTGATAAACGGATCCGAGAAAGAACCAAAATTCGTGCTCATCAAGAATGAAAACGGCAAAAAATTAGTGCTTTAAGGAGAAGAAATGAACAAAGTCATTGCCGCAAAATTTAAGTTTGCTAGTGATGCTTGAAAGTGCCTCGGATGTAGCACATGTATGTAACCTTTAAAAAAATTGAGGACTATGACCCAAGGAGACATGAGCATAAGAGAATATTACAATGCTCTTTCTCTCATTTGGGATGAATTAACTCTCTTAGAAGAGTTCCATGAAAAACAAATCAAGATGGAACATTTTTAGCATTTTGTAAATGGGCTTAGACCCGAATTTGAATGGACTAAATTGACCATTTTTTATAGAGGAGTTGTTCCTTCCATAGTTGAAACTCTAGAAGAACTAACTATGGAATAATAGATTTAAAAAACTCTTCTCTAGCAAAGATGAGGAATCGGTGCTTGCTATGTCAAGACCCGAAAATCACACAAGAACTTACAAGCCTCCTCACTTTGTAAAAAGCTCAAATGACTATGGAAGAAGCCCAAATGACTATGAATACAAGAAAAGTGGTAAGATAATATGCCCCTTTTGCAATGAGTCGGGTCATATCAAGCCTTATTGCCTAAAGATGAGAAGAAAAGATCGAAGAGATGAAAAGAAAGTGGCCTCTATGGGACCATCTAGCAAGAAGGGTGTTGTAGATGAAGGCTCCAAAAATGTGTCCCTTGCTCAACTCATGGAGGTTCTTCAATCACTATTCAAGGTTCAAGGTTCTTCTCTTTCCGGTGTGGTCGCCTCAACATGCATGAACCCCCGGTCAGAATTCCTGGATTCTTGATTCCGATGCTTCTTTCCATACGACTCCCAATGAGTTTATACTACCAAATGTCACATTAACCCCAACGATTCTTATGTTTCAACCGCCGATGGAATATCTTTGAAAATCAAAAGCTTTAGAACTTTGAAAAATTCTTCTAAAATTAACCAAACTTTTTATGTCCCAAACATTAGAGTAGTTCATAAACTAAATTTAAATCTTCTATCCATTTCTCAAATTACTGACCATGGATGTAAGGTCACATTTTCATCTAATGATTGTTTGGTACAAAATCTCTACTACATGGACAATTTAGAACTATTCAATCAAGATTTTTGTAATTTTGTTGAAAAGAAAGATATTAAAAATTGGCATAGGAGATTAGGACATCAAATATGTCGAAAATGTATTTATTTCATTTTCTTGAAAATTATAATGAAAGGAATTTGATTTGTAAAGATTGTATTCTCAAAAAAATAAAATCTTTACCTTTTGGACCTAGCCATTTTATATCTAAAGAACCATTTGAGTTAATACATGTGGATGTATGGGGACGACACCAATTATGTATAAAGAAAGAGTTTCTTATTATGTTATATTTGTTGATGATTATAGTAGGCACACATGAATTTATTTTCTTAAACGCAAATCCAAAGTATTTGATTGTTTTCAAATTTTTCATAGATATGTAAAAAATCAATTTAAAGCCTTCATTAAAATATTTAGATCTAATTCCAGAGGAGAATTTCTATCAAATGATTTTAAAAACTACCATGATCAACAAGGGATTATTCATCAAAGATCTTGCCCCTACACCCCACAACAAAATGGGTTAGCCAAAAGAAAGCATCGGCACATTATTGAAACCACTTGGACTCTTCTAATATCTAAGAATGTTCCTAAAAGGTTTTGAGCCGAAGCCGCTCTTACGGCGGTCTATTTAATTAATAGAATACTTGCTACAACTCTTGAAAATATTTCTCTTATTGAAAATTATTTAAAATCTCTCCTGATTATAAAAGATTGAGAAACTTTGGTTGTAAATGTTTTGTCCTTTCTAACAAAAATGATAAGCTTTCTACCAAAGTCATTCCTTGTGTTTTCTTAGGCTATGCCAAAAACCAAAAAGGATTTAGGTGTTATGATATTGAAAATGACAAACTTTATGTTTCAAGAAATGTAAGTTTTCTTAAAAGGGAAAATGGTTTGGGAAAAATTGAGTACTCATTTTTGTTCGATTTAGTGCACCATAATGTTGTTGAGCATGATATTATTGATAATTATGCAAATGAAAATGATGATATTCATGATATGCATGAGAGTGACAATGATGACACTCGTAATGCTCATGAAAGTGATATTCCTATTGTTGAACCTCACAATGAAATACAAATGTATTCACGTGGTACTCAACACCATCCACCATGCGCATTAGAGAGGTATTCCCAAAACTAAGGCATAGATCAATCTAGTGTTAGAAGATTTACGATAATATCTCAAGCACCTAGTAGGTTCATATCCTACGAGTAATTCAAACCCAACTATAGAGCTTGTCTTATGGTCATTCACTCCTATGGCGAACCATCCTCCAATAGTGAAGCCAGAAATCATCATGAATAGATTGAAGCCATGAATAATGAATTAGAAGCTTTAGAAAAGGCTAAAACCCGAGATATTCCATCCTTACTTATAGGAAAGAAAACCATAGGGTGTAGATGGGTGTACAAAATCAAAACCAAAAGAGATGGAACACTAGAAAGATACAAAGTTAGGCTACTAGCTAAAGGGTTTAGTCAAGAATATGAAATAGACTGAGGAAAACTTTGCCCCAGTAGCTATGATGACCACGGTTTGAACTCTAATCATACAGCATCTGTTCGAAAATGGCTCATCTTTCAAATGAATGTTAAAAATATTTTTATTAATATAACCCTAAATTAAGAAGTTTATATGGAAGCTCCTCCTGGGTTAGGTTTGGCATATGGGAAAGTTCTTCATCTGCAAAAGACTTTGTAAGGTCTAAAGCAAGCTCCTAAGACTTGGTATGATCGTTTTAGCAATGTGATGGTTCAACTCAGATTTAGATCTTATTTCATTGATATTGCATTGTTTGATAAGTCTTTTGATGCAAGTATAATTATTTTACTCCTCTATGTGGATGATATGATTATCACATGAGTTGATAAACAGGGAGTTAGTCATATCAAAGATATTCTCAAAAACAACTTTGATATTGTAGATCTTGGTTTTCTTAGATATTTTCTGAGGAATTGAAGTTGCTTATCACCTCATGGGTATTTTTTATCTCAGATTAAGTACTAAGTATGCAACAGAGATAACTGAAAGGTTAGGTCTTACTGATGAAAAGAAAGTCGACACACTAGAGGTCATCAATGCAAAAATGAAGTGTTAAGATGTGCTTCTAATATATATATATATATATATATATATATATATAAACCGAAATACCCATTAGGGGTATTTCAATCATTTTACCTTGTAATAGAAGTCAACCCATTAGGGGCTGACTATATATTTTTTATTTTTTATTTTTTGTATTTTGTCTTTTTGATATAACCGATTGGAACAGCTAGTTGGGCTGCTCCCTATCTCTCTCACTTGTTATAAATAGGGCCTTAAGCTCTTATATATTTTCAATCTCTGTCACATAGGTGCGGGTGCAGGTGCGGCGATGCGGCACTTTAAAAAAACTTAGGTGTAGGGGTGTGGGAGGGTATATATATCGGCTTGACCAGACCCGCACCCGAGTCGCATCGTGTCGACGTGGGTGCGGCACCCTGTTGGCTGAATCCTTGTGACAGTTTTCAATGTTTTCTTATGCATTTGTGTAATACAAAAGCATTTATTTTATTCTATTCCCTTATGTAAATGGTGTGGATTGATCAATTGGTGTTCTTTATGGGTTGGTTGTATTCTTGTAAGCCCATAAGAGACACTTGTTTGCTTTTGTTCTTATTTCATTACATGGTATCAGAGCTTTGCTGCTTTTGGGTTGTGATTCATTCGGAAAGGTCAAAAAGAGGATCACGAGATTTGTGGAGTATTGGTTCATGGGATCATTGCATTGAAAAGCGCACCATCAAAGTTCTCTTCATCAAAATTCTTGTTACATTTATTTTTTTATCTCTCTCTCTCATTATTATAAAAATGGAGTATGAAAGATAAGTGATTGTCTCCATTCTCGTGAGGCTCAATGATACTAACTATGTGAAGTGGGCATCTATAGTAAAACATAAAATATGAGAAAAAGGTCTATGGGTTTGGTTTATGGCACCGAAATAAAGCCTGAACTTATACTTACTAAGATGAAAAATAGAAAATAAGTGGCTTACTCACCTCATGGTTATTTGTTATCGTAGACTAAGTATGCAGCAGAGATCATCGAACGATCAAGACTCTCAAATGAAAAACAAGTTGATACTCTAGAGGTCATCAATGCAAAGATGAAGAAACGTGATGGAGAATCTCTGAAGGATCAAACTCCATATAAACAAATGATTAGAGCCTTGTCTCATCTCTCTATTACTCGTCCTGATATTTTCATAATATTCATTCTGTTAGTCAATTTCAACATGCTCCCACTACAGTACATATGAGTGTTGTAATGGGAATTATTATATATATTAGAAATTCTATTAATTATGGGTTGTTTTTTCATGCTCTTTCCCGTTAGAAGTTATTGCACATTCTGATTTTGATTGGAGAGGGGATGTTAATGATAGATGCTCAACCACTGGTTCATGTGTTTTTGTAGGTGATTCTCTAATTTCATGGAGATGCAAAAAGCAGCAGGTGTCCCTCTCTTCCACTGAAGCAGAGTATCATCCCATGACGACAACTACGTTTGAATTAGTATGGTTGAGACAATTGCTAGAAGATTTGGGAGTTCACATTGCACAACCCTGGAGATTATGTTGTGACAACAAGAGCGCAATATACATTTCAAGCAATCATGAATTCCATAAAATGACCAAACATATTGAAATGGATTGTCACTACGTTCGTGAGGAATTTCTGAAGAAGACCATCGTGTTGCCTTATGTTTCATCTGAATAACAACTGGCGGATTTCTTCACTAAAGTGCTCTCATCACCTAGATTTCACTTTCTACTTAGCAAACTCTCGGTTGTTATGCCGTGAGTTTGAGAGGGGTGTTAAGATGTACTTCTAATATATATATTTATATGTATATATAGATATATAGATATATCTATATGTATGTTCATATGTATGTAAACCGAAATACCCATTAGCGATATTTTGGTCATTTTAACTTGTAATAGAAGTCAACCCATTAGGGGCTTACTATATAATTTTTATTTTTTTATATTTTTTCTTTTTGATGTAATCGATTGGGACAGCTCCAACTAGATGTTGGAACTACTCTCATTGGTCACAAATGTGACCATTAGAAGCAGCCCAACAACTATCTCTCTCACTTGTTATAAATAGGGCTTTATGCCCTTGTACATTTTCAATGCGCATTTGTGTCATACAAAAGCATCTATTTTATTCTCTTGATCCTTGTGCGGATGGTCTGAATTGATTAATTGGTGTTCTTTGTGGGTTGGTTGTGTTCTTGTAAGCCCATAAGAGACACATGTTTGCTTTTGTTCTTATTTCATTACAGGAAGATGATGATGAACCTCCAAAAGATCCAACTACATATCGCCAAATGATTGTGCCCTAACCTACCTTTCTATTACTCGTTCTGATATTATAACGACCCTAACTCATACTCGTCAAAAAGTGAAACTTTTTTTAAGCATTTGTTAAAACATTACCAGAGACCGAGGCTTTTACAGTCATAACCAATCAACAACCACAAGGGATCTTACACTACCATCATCCAAACCAATTTTATTAATTAAAAGCATAAATTCTGATAACATATGCAAATGAATATAAATAAATCAAAAAGTGGAACCACTCTATCTGTAAAACCCTTGGAAAAAATTTGTTGGACCCGGGTCGAATCCAGATTTGGACCTGACCTGAATCCAAAAGGAGACAGGCGGTCGGGCACCACCTCACAGCTTACTGCCTGCGTGTTTTAAAGATAAAACACGCAGGAGGAGGGACAACCGGCGAGCCACTCCCCCACGCTTCGACCACCACCTTCCACCTGGCAACGATCGTCGCTCCCCCTCTCGCTCGTCTGCCAACGCACGTCGGCTACCTTCCCTCCGATGACCTCGAGGTACGCTCCCCTTGTCCTTCTTCTCATTTTCTTTATGTCTCTCTCTCCCTGCACCCTCGTTGTTCATGGGAGGGGTCGAGCCCCCTCCCTGTGCCCTTTTCTCTCTTTAGGCAGGGGCATCGCCCCTGCCTCCGCTGTTTTTCGACAGGCAGGGGCAAGGCCCCCTGCCTCCCTCTTCTCTAGTGTCAGGCAGGGGCTTCGCCCCCTACCTGTTGGCGCATTCATCAGGCAAGGGCCAAGCCCCTGCCTCTTTGCATGTTTCTCAGGCAGGGGCAAAGCCCCCTGCCTCCCCTTTGTTGTTGACAGGCAGGGGCTTTGCCCCTGCCTCTCTTCTACTTTGTCAGGCAGGGGCGCAGCCCTACCTGCCCTCGTTTTCTGAGGGCAGGGGTGCAACCCCCTGCCTCCTCGTAGTTTGCTGACAGCAGGTCAGCAGGGGCTCGTAACCCCTGCCCTTGCTTCTTGTGCTTATAGCAGGTGCGCAAGGGCCCGATGCCCCTGCCTTTGCTTCATTCACGTCAGGACAGCGGCAGTGCCCCTGACCTTCTATTTTTGGCATTAGCTTGCTAAGATCGTCGTTTTTGCAGCTCGTACGACGGATATTGCTCGCGTCCCGCGACCCGAGCCGTCCATCGCTTACACCCGCAGACGCCAGCAATCTTGCAACTCCCCAAGGTAGGGGAAGATTGCACGGAGGACTTGGACAATTGAATTGAGTTCAATTAACTAAAAAGGATAATTAAATAAATATATATGCATATATATATATATATATATATTTATACGAGTATGTATTTAACTCAAGGATGCGTTTTCACGATCCTTGTCCTTTACTTTCAGTCATGTCTTTCCTTTGTCGTCGCGCTTTGCGCCTATGCTTGCTCACACATTCCTGTTTCGGCCTTTACTTTGTCGTCGCGCTTTGCGCCCAAGCTTTGCGTTTGCACTCCTGCTTTCAGTCTTTACTTTGCCGTCGCGCTTTGCGCCCAGGCTCCTGCTTTTGTAAATGTTTCGTTAATGCCTTGTCACTGCAGATGACGCTCAAGTCTTCGCTCATTGCATGTTCAATAAGGCATCCTCGTGGAGGATGCAAGAGGCATTTACCGCTCTCCCTCTTGTGACAAGAGTTGAGTCGAGAGCTTAGCGATACATCCTCGTCTAAGGAGAGGGATCCTGGCTTTTCGAGCGAGCAGTCCTGCAAAGTTGACTTGAGTGAAGTTCTTGGCGGGGATTCTGTTGAGAAACCTGTATCCCGTCTATCGAGGCTGGTATCGAGTCATGCGAGTCATGTAGCTACCACGATAGCGGGTGAGATTCTAGAAAATCGTATGCTGAATGTTGGCACATGTTGTTGGTTGTTTCGAAAGATAGAGAATGTCAAAAGCAGAGCTTCAGAAACATTACATTTTTGTGAAACACTTTTATTGAGGCTCCTATTGAGTAGCTATACCCCTTTCATCCTAGAGTACTTGTAGTCGTGCACTACATGCTAGTACTGCGATGATCGGATGAGACGGTCGTGCAACCTCGAATAGTGCTAAATGCACAATGCTGTAATCACATAAAATTGTGACTATTCGCCTTTACAGGCAAGATGCTCGAGTGGTTTAAAGACCACAGCATTAGAATGAGTCGTTAGTTAAGCAACCCCTAACACACTCATTCGCTTCTTGTTGTCTGTCAAGGGAGAGGATAGAGCGGTACAAAACTCCAATGGACAGGTTGTTAACAACCACCCCACGGGCAAAGATCTGGCCTCCCTAGTCATTGGAGTTAGGAAAAGAGACTACCAAACATTATCCTAGGTGGTAGATCCCATTGACTTCTGCAAAAGTTGGATGCATACGTGGCACTGCTTACCTGCCTTTGGGGAATTCTCTATCGGCTGAAAGTTGTCCCTTTAGAAGCGGACTCAACTAGCTATTCGGGTTATTGAAAATACATACAATAACAAACACCCGAACTAGTCTCAATTGTTTCTACGTTTTTGTTTGCGCATACCCGCAGGCTAGTAATATCGAAACATAAAGTCTGTTCACACTGGTTGATGGGTCATAAGACTTTCGTGTGCTTTGGTTACATATTTTTTGTCAAGTAAAAGCTTATCGATAAAATTACGTACGACTTTGTGTATCCCCGAGATTCTTATGATTATGATGCTTATGTGGATGATATATCACACCGACAAATGATTAGTTTAGACTATTTAGGTGAATAATACATCACGCCTACATAGTTTTATTGCAGAGAATTGCGTTATGATTGCTAAGTGAATATAGTATACCTGTATAACATGATTGATAAGTATCTTGAATTTGATTGAAATGTCTTGAAGATAGGTGCGTGAGTTACACGATAGAAAGGTCAAATGCGATGTGCTTTGAGATAAGAATTGTGAATGCATATGATGATGCAATGATCTAAATTATCTTAGATGCATATATAACTTGAATCCTTTGTAAATTTATTGAACTACGTAGGAATTTCATATGTTGATGTTTAGTTGATTCATATTATGTAATTTGCGTGTTCTCATGCTTTGAGGTTCTATTTGAGGAATGCAATGTTCCTTGTAGCAATAATACGATGTGTAGTATAATATGCTTCTGTGTAATGTGATTGAAATGCCACATGATAAGAAATGTTGAAAGCATACAATAAATGTTCATAGTTCATGGAACCTTATTGGAGGAACGTGTGATCTTGTGTTTTGTTTTACCATGTGAAGTGATATGATGCATATTGTTGGTATTCATGCTTGTGCCCATATTGGTGGTTACTGACCCCAAGAGCGATCAATTGTTCGGAGCAGTCGATTGTATTGATGCATGTATCACTGAGTATGGTATCTGTTGAGGACCTGATCTCCAAAGCATTATCTGCGAGGGTATGTATGATCAAGATCTGGTAACCAGATAGAGTGGTAGATTTTCTGTGATGATGTACACTGTCCAAGAGCGAGTAGCCGCAAAGACGGTGAACTCCTGTGAGGAAGTGTATTGTACAAGACCAGGTATACCATCTAGGGCGGTGATTCCTTGTGAGATTGTACATTTCCCAAACTAGGTGATCCGGCGTTGATCTTGTCAATTATAATAGTGGCTATCGACCCTGAGAGCGGTCATTTGTGTTGATGCGTGTATCACAATAATTTTTATTGGATATGGCATTTGTTGAGGATCGGGATCTCAAAGGATTCTCTGTGAGGTTATGTATGATCAAGATCTGGTAATCGGCTAGAGGTTATGAGCGATTGCGGGATGAGGCTTCGATCAAGATTTTGGATTTATTGTTCCAGGGATAGTGTGAGAAACTCTGATGTTATTATTTATTGATATTGAAATAAATGTTTTGGTTTTGCTCCACTTGTAATGTTCTGGAATACTTAACCCTATGGGATAACTTGTTTCCGCTGTATTGAAAAAAAAATCCTCAAAAAAATTGGGTTAAGATTTCGGGGCGTTACAATCTTAATTAATAAAGTTGGCTTGTTTTGGAAGATGAGTATAAAATCCCTTGTGGTTGTGGATGTGTTATAACTATAAAGGCCCGGGGTCTTTAGGAATGTTTCCGCAATTGTTTTAAAAAAAAAATTGCCACTTTTTCACGGGTACAAGTTAAGATTGTTACAAGGAAAGTCAAACAATACACTTGGATCTCATGCATATGACTTTGTGTTTCTATCTTGTCCTCAAGAAATAGAAGTGTCTGACCAAGAAACCTCCAAATATAGTTTAAATATGCACCAAGTCTTATGTGGCACAATCATGAGTGTTGTCAGCAAGAAATGGAATTAAAAAGGAATAATTATATTTGCATTTTTTAGCAATGCTAGTACCCAAAAAAAAAAAGTAGATCTTCATTGAAGATAACATGCCTAGATACATACTAAATACTGAACATACACCATTTCCTAAGATCACAACATCAAGAAAACCACATTTTACATATTTATCTAACTTTTTCCATTCTCTTGGAGGGAAAACACAAAAATATGCACCAAAAACTGTGAGTAGCCAGTATGACAGAGATTAGTCTTTAAAAAGTTCACATCCAGGACAGACAGAAAAAGCATGTTAATCAAATATTAATGCAGTACAAACATTTGTACCTAAAAGGCCATGTGACACTACATAGTATAGCACATTAACCTCTATTATACGTTATCAATATGCTTCCCCGCACCATTTGTGTTAGCATCAAGTAGCACGGATCTCTCATGAGTAGATTTGAATGAAATCTTTGAAATACACCACGCATTATTCTGCATTAGAGACCATCCAAGGTCTATATCCTAATTCTCAATTTGTCTATTCCATGCATACAATGAAGAATCTAAGAAGTACATGCATGCAAGAGTATTAGCAGAAACTGTTTTAGCAAAGGAATCAGTTGCTCATGACTGGACTAAAACAATCTGAAGGTTGGCAAGTCAAATTTCAAAGAGCCAAGAATCATCATGTATGCTAAAAGAAATATCCTAAATAAGATTTTAGCTCAGCAAAAGAAAGTAACTAAAACCCTGAATTGAAAAAGCATGAAGTTTATAGCTAATAAAATATCATAAGCAATCATCCCTCATTTTAGCATCAAGAATTAGTTTCTATTCAATTACAGGGAATCTCACTGAATGATTTAAAAAAAAAAATTAACCCCAGAAAAAAGGAGCACGGAAATTTAAAGTGAAATAATCCAGATAAAAGTGATGCATGAGAAAAGAAAACTCAAAATTTCAATAAATAAGCAAGCAATAGGAAAAGGACATTATTAAGATTATATCCATAACCAGAAAGTAACCTTCACACCATCTACTGTTCCACGAGGCGTAGATAAGTGCAGTTCATAATATTCTAGGTATAAAGTCACCTGGTGGACCCTCAAAAAGTACTGCACGAGGTCGATTAGACTCAAATTTACGACGGGTCCCATGAGCGATTTCATCATACACCTCAGGATTAGTTAAAGCTAATAGCACAGTATCTTCAATTTCCCTGGAAAAGAAATAAATTAACAAATTTCCAAGTGCACAATAGAAGTAGGAAAAAAGGGAAGACTCCAAGCAGCCATACACCACTTGCACATATCATCTCATTTCATAAATAGTGCTCAGTAGACATTTAGCTTCTTCACATCTAAAACCTATGTTGATTAGGGAAGGCTTGTCATCCTTCCGAATTTTTCTCTGAAGAGTGCAACAGAATAAATACATTCCAACAGACACCTGTCAAGAGGGCAAACCTGCAGAACCTTCATAAAGCCTAAGTTCTCAGTTTAGCAATTTAAGGTTGATAATGTCCAAATTTTCCAATCAAGATGCCTGTACAGAGTCATAACATCAGGGTAGTGTTGGATCAGAAAATAGATGTGACAGGTTTGTGTTCGTGTACCACAAACTGCCGTATCATGGCTAATATGATCCTAGAAAATTGCAGCACTATTAGCAAAAACTAAGGGCGAGAAACAAGCAAAGCTTTCTTGCCAGAACTTGCTCATTAATAAATGGGCTGAGCTCAAGCCTGAGTTTAGTCTAATGAAGACCTTGATTAGATCGCTTAAATATATGTGCTTTCTAGCACAAAAAATGGCTGTCCCTGTAACATGACCTGTGTTTCTTGCAAGTAAGACATGGTAGGTCAAGCCCTGTCTCATACATCCTTAATGGTTTCATTCTGTAATAAATTGCTTAGCTTGGGATGACCCAACTTGAATTCAACCTTGGTGCATGATGTACCAAGTCAAGCTTGGACTCAACCTGGCTAATATGCAGCCATAAAAAGAAGTGATCTTGGAGACCACATGTGGTGATAAAAATCTATGATTTGTTTGGGCTGTTATCTTCAGTAAAGAAAGCAGGATCTGTTTCCATTCTCATGAGTAAGTGATAACTACTGGTCAACTTTGCCAGAAAACTGCTGGTCAACTTTGCCAGATAAATCATTGGCAGGTCTCCAACAACAAAGTTGCACAGTGGGGCTGTGACAATGCTGATAAGGAGAAGATTGATTGATGAAATCAGGTTCAGTGGGGACAAGAATTTCTTGACTTGTGTATAATTTGTCTGCAGATTAATAACAATCCAATGGGTGGCTGCTGTTTGTGGCATGGACATCGTGAACATACAGGCTATGCGAGGATACATAGACATGGGCATCCCATTTAACATGGACATCTGAAAGCATAAGTATTCTAACCATGGATTGTTATATTTTAATATGTAATAAAATATTGTATTGGTGTTTTCGTATAGGTTAGCAAGATTTTGTTATGTCATAGGAAATGTCATGGGTCAACATAGGGCTGCATTGTGTCATGGGCAATATGAACTCTAGGATGCGTTCTCTTTGCCTTTTTTCCTTTATGATGGCTAGGTTTTTTCTTCTTTATTCTTTTTGGCTAGCTCTACTAACCGTTAGAGAGAACTAGTTGTTAGTTCTTTGAGTTGTATATACATGTGGCTGTTAAAATGTATCTCTCTTTATGTAAATATTTACATATATATATAAAAAGAGATACATATACATATATACATGATGTATATATGTATATGTATCTATCTTTATATATATGTAAATATATATGTTTCCTTTTTCTTGTAAAACCCGCAAGGGTATTTTAGTCATTTCTCTTTTGGGCATATTCATAATTATGAATATGTTGTAATTCTTTTGTATTTTTTACTTTTCTTCTTTTTCTTTTTTTTTTCTTTTCTTTTTTTGTCTTTTTGATTGTTGACTCAAAGTCAACCTTGGAGGGCTCAACACTAGCTGTTGAGCCTCTCCAACTGTTAGAATTCTAACCGTTGGAGGGGCTCCAACAGCTAGTGGAGCCCCTCCAAGGCTCCTTTTCCTCTTATAAATAGGGGAGTTCCCCCTTTGTAAAATGCACTTCTTGGAGCTTTTGTTCTCCATTCTTCTCAATAAAATTCTTTATATTTTGTATGCCTTTGTGCATTTGAGTTTCTTTATTGTACCTTTGTGTACATTTGTTCTAAGTGTTCTTGTGCATTTGTGCACATTGGTGGTGGTGTGCTTATCGCACACTTTATCTCATTTTTGAGATATTTTCACATGGTATCAGAGCTAGGCTTGAAGGAAAAGAAGATCGTGTTTTTTTTTCTCTTCGTTGGAGTACCTCGTAAAGCGTGCCATTAAGTTGTGGTGGTTGGAGTGAAAACTCGGCTCTTCATTCTATATTTTAGAAGCTTCCTACATCAAGAAGGGACTCATTTCGCATTATGGTACGCATTTATTTCTCTTTGTATCCTCTCTAATGGGCGAAAAGGATTCTCACTTCTCTCTTGGCTTCAAATTGAATGGAACGAATTATCATGTATGGGCCGGGAATATGGAGGCCCATATAAAAGGAAAGGGTCTTTGGGGATATGTTCAAGGAACTATTCTCGGACCCGAACCAAAAATTACTACCCTTGAGAGAGGGGAGATCAAGGTTCTTGAGGGAGAAAAAAGAGAAAAGGCTTTTGAAGATTACAATAAGAAGCATGAAGAGTGGAAAATGAAAAATTACAAAATAATCTCATGAATCTTCTCTTCGGTTGAGACCAAAATTAATGCCAACATTCTAAAGTTCAAAAAGGCATATCAAGTATTGGAATATCTTGAAAGAATGTATACTTCAAGAGATTTGTCCCATAAATACTATCTCCAAAAAAAGGCTTTAACCCTTCAACAAGGAGAAATGTCCGTTAGAGAGTACTTCGCCGAGTTATCCACTATTTGGGATGAGTTTGCCTCCAAGAACCTAAATGGAGTGGTGAGGCTATTGAATTAAGGGCCAAACAACTAGAAGAGGATCATTTCTTTAACTTTTTAAATGGGCTTAGACCCGAGTTTGAACAAACTAGATCCTCTCTCTTATCTTCTTTCTCTTCCCCTCCTTTGGAAGATGTGCTTACCAAATTAAGTGGAGAAGAAACTAGATTGGGAATGAATAAAACCAATCTAAGTGTGTTGGTCGTTCCCTCTAAAGATGAGGATGAGGGTGCTTATGCCGTCTCAAGACCGGGGAACAATGTTAAAACCTATAAACCCCTTCATTTTAACAAAAATCAAGGAGGAAGAGAAAATGGTGGGCATTATGGAAGAAGAGATTATAGTAAGATCATATGCCATTTTTGCAAAGAACCGGGTCACATTAAACCGGTATGCCCTAAATGGAAGAAGATGGTGGCTATGTCTACTACTTTCCAATCAACCAAGGAGGAAGGTCATTCTACTTCCAATCATGCTACTTTGTCTCTCAATCAAATCATGGAAGCTCTTCAACCACTCCTCAAGGGATCCGTTTCCGGAGCCGCCATGACCACCTTCTCTCCTCCCGGATCGCCGGTCCGGGAAGTTGATTGGGGAAGGCTCTAGGAAGGGAGATCTTTATCTCATGAAATTTCTTCAAATTCCAAAAACCTCTTTTTGTAATGTTGCCCAATATAAGGATATAAATGTTTGGCATAAACGCCTTGGGCATCCAAATATTGTCAAGCTTTCGTATTTACATTTTGCTAAAACCTTATGTAAAGACAATTTCAATTGTAATGATTGTATTCTTGGTAAAATGAGAAACTTACCTTTTGGACAAAGAACTATGTTTTCAACTAAGCCTTTCGAAATTGTGCATTCGGATGTTTGGGGACCGGCACCCGTTGTGTCTAAGGGAGGTTTTTCGTATTATGTTATTTATGTGGATGATTTTTCAAGGTATAGTTGGATATACTTCCTCAAACATAAACATGAGGTTTTCTCTACTTTTAAGGTTTTTCACATGTTAATACAAAATCAATTCAATAGTAAATTACAAATTCTTAGAACCGATTCCGGGGGAGAATATCTCTCAAATGATTTCAAAAGTTATATTGAAAATAATGGGATTGTTCATCAAAGGTCTTGTCCCAAAACTCCCCAACAAAATGGGTTGGCCGAACGAAAACATAGACACATAATCGAAACCACAAGAACTTTGTTAATTTCTCAAAAAATTCCAAAAAGATTTTGGGCCGAAGCGGCTCTTGCATCGGTTTATCTCATCAACCGATTTTCATCCAAAAACTTGAATCAAATATCTCCATATGAAATCTTGTATAAAAAAGAACCCGATTACAATAGGTTAAGAATTTTTTGTTGTAAATGTTTTGTTCTCACCGATAAGAATGATAAATTATCTCCCAAAGCTATTCCTTGTGCGTTTTTAGGATATTCGGAAACCCAAAAAGGTTTTAGGTGTTATGATATTAAGAATGATAAACTATATGTTTCAAGAAATGTAACCTTTTTAGAAAACATAAGTGGTTTTGAAGAACACAAAACTCATGAAGATAATGTCGATTATTCCTTTTTGTTTAAACTATTATCTAGAAAAGAAGATTTTTTTAGTGATGATGAATTAAATGAGAATGAGGATATAAGTGAATGTATTCCTCAAACCATTCATGATGAAGAAGAAATGATAAATGAACCAATTACCTGTACTCATAGAGATAAAAGCACTTTTAGAAGTGCAATAGAGAAATATAGTGACCTTAGTGAATCTTCCAACAACTCTCGAAGAACTGAAAGATCTAGGAAAAATCCTTCTAGATTTATATCCTATGAGTCTTTTTCTCCAAAGCATAGGGCATGTCTTAGTGCCATTCACTCATATCAAGAACCTAGAAATTTTAAAGAAGCTAAGGAAATAATAGAAAGGAGGGATGCCATGGACAACGAACTTAGAGCCCTCAACAAAGCCAAAACGTGGATTTTTCAATATCTTCCAGAAGGAAAGAAAACAATAGGATGTAGATGGGTTTTTAAAGTCAAAACCAAGAGTGATGGCACTCTCGAAAGATATAAAGTCCGTCTTGTCGCAAAAGGATATAGTCAAGAATACGGCATCGATTACGAAGAAACCTTTGCCCTTGTTGCACGAATGGTTACTGTAAGGTGTTTGATCACCATTGCATCTATTAAAAAATGGAATATTTACCAAATGGATGTTAAAAATGCATTTCTAAATGGGGACCTTAATGAAGAAGTCTACATGGATGCTCCTCCTGGTATGAACGTACCAAAGGAGAAAGTCCTTCGTTTGCAAAAAGCGCTTTATGGTTTAAAACAAGCCCCTAAGGCTTGGTATGATCGATTTAATGATGTGATGGTTCAAAATGGTTTTTCCTCATGCTACACTGACACTACCTTGTTCGTCAAAAAGTCTGATGCAGGAATTGTGATTTTACTGTTGTATGTTGATGATATGTTGATAACAGGTAGTGACATAAAGGGCATCAGAAACATTAAAACCACTTTAAAAGAAAGGTTTGAAATGTCAGACCTGGGGTATCTGACTTACTTTCTTGGTATCGAGGTAGCCTACTCTCATAGAGGCTATTTTTTGTCTCAAACTAAACTTGACTGTGAGATTCTTGACAGATCAGGTATTACTGATGATAAAATCTGTGAGACCCCTAAAATTGTGGGATCAAAAATGAAGATCGATGATGGGAAACAAGGATCCTACTGTTAAAATGTATCTAATATATATATATATATATATATATATATATATATATATATATATATATATTCTGTATATTACAAAATACCCGATAGGGGTAGTTTTGTAATTTCACAATAGTTGTTTTAGAAAACAACTATTTTCAGTTTTCATTTAAATGTATTTTTCTTTTTTTACTTTTTCCTTTTATTTTTTGTATTTTTTAAATAACAAAAAGGGGCTCCAACATAGAGTCGTTGGAGCCCCCAACGGTCACAAATGTGACCGTTGGGGGCTCCCAACGACTCCATGGGAGCCCCCTTTTTGGCTCCCCTTTTGAGGCATTTTGCCTCCTCCTCTCTCCTCTTCCTTTTGTATAAATAGGGGTGATCCCCTTGTATATTTTTTATTCTAGAGAGCTTCTCTCTCTTTTCAATAAGAGGCTTTGTATATTGTTGCCTTCTTAAAGGCTTGTGCTTGTATTGTCCCTTCGTGGACTTGTGATATTGTCTCTTTTTCATTGTTGTATGTGCTTGTATGCACTCTTTATATTTCCGCAATATCTCATTACATGGTATCAGAGCCACTCGATTCTTGAAGGAAAGGTGTGGTTCGTGTTTTTTCATATCCAATAGATATCTTCTCACTTCTTGGCAACATCATGGAGACAAAAATAGACCTTTCTTTCAAGCTCAATGGAAAGAATTATATGATGTGGGCATCGGCAATGGAAAATAATCTCAAAGGGAAGAAGCTTTGGGGTTTTGTCATGGGTTCCGTTCCGGAACCTAAGCTTATGCTCACGAAGATTGAAGAAGGTCAAGAAAAGGCTCTTGAAGGAGATGCTTGCCTCAAGGCCATTGAAAGTCATCAAAAGGAAGTGGAAGATTGGGAAAGCAATCACGCAAAAATCCTTGCGTGGTTTATGAATAATGTGGAGCTTAAGGTATGTGCTAATATAGCTAAATTCCGTAGAGCCAATGAGGCTTGGTCCTTTATAAAGGGTATGTATACCCAAAAGGATCTTGCAAGAGCATACTTCTTGCAAGAAAAGATTAGAACCACCAAGCAAGGTGATTCTAGCATTCAAGATTATTATAGTGCTTTAAACCCACTATGGGATGAATTGGCTCTCTTGGAGCCAAAATGGGTTTCTATGGAAGACATTGATTTAAGGCAAAAACAAATGGAACAAGAGCGATTGTTTCAATTTCTTTTTGGGCTACGTCCCGAATTTGAGCAAGTGAGATCTTCACTTCTCCATAGATCTATTTTTCCTCCTATTGAGGATGCTATTGCCGAAATCACTCAAGAGGAGACAAGGCTTGGCATGAGTAAGCATGTTGATGAAGTCCTTGCCGTATCCAAACCGGGTAATAATGTTAGAACCTATAAGCCTCCTCATTTTGGGAAACAAGGAAACTACAATGGAGGAAGAAAAATGATTGTTTGTCATTATTGCAATGAGCCGGGTCACATTAGACCCGCTTGTCCTAAGCTTATTGGAACCTTCCAGCCTAAAGTGGCTTCTCTTGAGGAAACCACCACCAAAGAAGATGAAGGCAAGAACAATGACATCAAAGAAACTCTTGGACAAATATCTATGGCTCTCCAACAAATGCTAAAAGTTTCTTCCTCCACATCGGGTGCGGCTATTGCTTCATCATCTTCACCCGGTACGTATTCTTGGATCCTTGACTCCGGAGCTTCTTTTCATATGACCCCTCATGAAAATGCACTTGTTGATGTTTGCACCAATTCAAAGGACTCTTGTGTCTCTACGGCCGATGGAACTTTTTTAAAAATTTCAAGTATTGGTTCTTTTAAAGATTCACAAAATTTTTGTGTTCCAAAAGTAAGAGTTGTTCCTAAACTAAATTTAAACCTATTTTCGGTTTCTCAAATTGCCGACCATGGATGTGAAATATCTTTCTCATCTAATGGTTGCTTTATGCAGGATCTCCGGTCCGGGAAGCGGATTGGGCAAGGCCATAGAAAGGGAGACATATATTATATGGACCATCTTGATCTCCCTATAAACTTTTTTTGTTCTTATGTCCAAGAAAAAAACATGGCAACTTGGCATAAAAGACTTGGTCATCCAAGTTATTTCAAAATGTATCTCTTTCCTTTTGGAAACAAATTTTGTAAGGAAAAAGAAATTAATTGCAAAGATTGCATTTTTGGAAAAATGAAGTCTATTCCATTTCCAACTAGAACTTTTCTTTCATCAAGGCCTTTTGAATTGGTGCATTCGGATGTTTGGGGGCCTTCTCCGGTTATGTCTAAAGGGGGTTATTCATATTATGTCACGTTTATTGATGATTTTACTCGGTATGTTTGGATTTATTTCCTTAGTCATAAATCGGAAGTATTTACTTTCTTTAAAGATTTTCATAAAAAGGTTCAAAATCAATTTCAAAGTAACATATCTATTTTAAGATCCGATTCCGGTGGCGAATACTTATCTCACGAATTCCAAAACTATTTAACCCAAAATGGCATTTGCCATCAAAAGTCATGTCCTAGGACTCCCCAACAAAATGGCCTAGCGGAAAGGAAACATAGGCACATTATTGAAACCGCTAGAACATTACTTATTTCTAAGAATATTCCAAAGAAGTTTTGGGCCGAAGCCGTCTTAACCTCAATCTATCTAATCAATAGAATGCCCTCTTCTAAGTTAAAAAATGCTTCTCCATATGAAAAACTCTTTAAATTTTCACCTGATTTCAATCGTCTTCGTATTTTTGGTTGCAAATGTTTTGTCCTATCACACAAAAGGGATAAGTTATCTCCAAAAGCAATTGAATGTGTATTTCTAGGATATGGTGAAAATCAAAAAGGGTATAGATGTTATGATTTTAAGAATGATAAATTATATATTTCAAAAGATGTAACATTTCTAGAAGAAGAAAACGGTTTTGATAAACTAGAAGAAACAAATGAAATTGACTATATATTCTTATATGATCTTATTGATGACATACAAGAAGATTTTCTTGAAAACATTGATGATTCTCGTGAGGTATCCCCTCTTGACATAACACCCTCAAATGATAGTGATTCTAATATAAATGTTCATGATAGCGATACCAATATAAATGTTTACTCAAGAAGAAATCAAGAAAATCCTATTAGTGCCCTCGAAAAATACTCTCAAATTTCTGAATCCTCTGAGGAACCACAAGTTAGGCATTCTTCTAGAATATAAATACCTCCAAATAGGTTTGTATCCTATGATTCCTTAACTCCCAACTATCGGGCATGTTTAATAACCTTACACTCTTATTTTGAACCGGCACACTATAATCAAGCTAAATCTATACCTCATTGGGTTGAAGCAATGCAAGTTGAACTTAATGCGCTAAAAAAGGCCAATACTTGGGAAATAGTTAATCTACCCTCACACAAAAAACCTATTGGTTGTCGCTGGGTCTTCAAAGTTAAAACTAAAAGCGATGGCTCTTTAGAACGATATAAAGCTAGATTAGTTGCTAAGGGATACTCCCAAGAATATGGCATTGATTACGAAGAAACATTCGCTCTTATAGCTCGAATGACTAGTGTTAGGACTTTAATAGCTGTTGCATCAACCAAAAAATGGCCTATTTATCAACTTGATGTAAAAAATGCTTTTTTAAATAGAAGTTTAAGTGAAGAAGTTTATATGGATCCGCCACCCAGAATAAATCTTAAGCAAGGTCAAACTCTTCGGCTTTTAAAGGCATTATATGGCCTTAAACAAGCTCCTAAGGCTTGGTATGATCGTTTCAGTGATATCATGATAAAGTTAGGATTTCACTCTTGTTATACTGACACTGCTCTTTTTGTCAAACATGCAGGTTCTAGTATCGTAATTTTGTTGCTTTATGTTGATGATATGATTATCACTGGGAATGATCAAAATAGTATTATTAATGTTAAAAATATGTTAAAAAATAATTTTGATATGTCTGACTTAGGTTTTCTCAGATATTTTCTTGGAATTGAAGTTGTATATTCTCCTAGAGGATATATTTTGTCACAGATGAAGCTTGCTGCAGATATATGTTCTAAGTCTGGGATTTCCGATTAAAAGAAAGTAGAGACTCCCGAGGTTATTAATGCCAAATTGCGGTTGGAGGATGGGGTTCTTCTGGAAGATCCTACACCTTACAGACAACTCATTGGGTCTCTTACCTATTTAACCATCACCAGACCAGATATCACTCATGCGGTTCACTCTGTTAGCCAATTTCAGCATGCTCCTACAACTGTGCATATGAGTGTTGTTCTCCAAATCATCCGCTACATTCAGAATACCATTAATAAAGGGCTATTTCTATCCTCCTCTTCTTCCTTGAATCTTCTTGCTTATACTGATGCAGATTGGGGAGGTAATCCCAATGATCGAGTCTCAACTACTGGTTTTTGTGTTTTTCTAGGAGACTCTTTGATTGCCTGGCGATGCAAGAAGCAGCAGAAAGTTTCACTATCATCCACTGAAGCTGAGTACCGGGCTATGGCAACCACGACAATGGAACTTGTATGGCTTCGCAGTTTGCTTAAAGACATGAGAGTTGATATCACCGAAGCCTCAAAGCTTTGTTGCGACAACAAGAGTGCCATCTATATTGCGAGCAATCATACTTTTCATGAGCGTACAAAACATATCGAAATGGATTGCCACTATGTCCGTGACGAATTCTTGCGAGGAACTATTTCTCTTCCGTATGTCACTTCAGAATATCAGTTGGCGGACTTCTTCACTAAAGCTCTTCCGGCTCCTCGCTTCATGTTTCTTCTTGGCAAACTTTCCGTCATCTCCCCGTAAAGTTTGAGGGGGGGTGTTAAAATGTATCTAATATATATATATATATATATATATATATATATATATATATATATATTCTGTGTATTACAAAATACCCGATAGGGGTAGTTTTGTAATTTCACAATAGTTGTTTTAGAAAACAACTATTTTCAGTTTTCATTTAAATGTATTTTTCTTTTTTTATTTTTTCCTTTTATTTTTTGTATTTTTTAAATAACAAAAAGGGGCTCCAACATAGAGTCGTTGGAGCCCCCAACGGTCACAAATGTGACCGTTGGGGGCTCCCAACGACTCCATGGGAGCCCCCTTTTTGGCTCCCCTTTTGAGGCATTTTGCCTCCTCCTCTCTCCTCTTCCTTTTGTATAAATAGGGGTGATCCCCTTGTATATTTTTCATTCTAGAGAGCTTCTCTCTCTTTTCAATAAGAGGCTTTGTATATTGTTGCCTTCTTAAAGGCTTGTGCTTGTATTGTCCCTTTGTGGACTTGTGATATTGTCTCTTTTTCATTGTTGTATGTGCTTGTATGCACTCTTTATATTTCCGCAATATCTCATTACACCTACCCCCTACCGGCAACTTGTGGGATCTCTAATGTATCTTAGCATCACAAGGCCGGACATCTCTCATGTTGTGCATACTGCAAGCCAATTTCAGCATGCTCCTACATCCGTTCATATGAGTGTCGTTCTCCGAGTTGTCAGATACTTAAAGGGAACTTTAAACAAGGGAGTTTTCCTTTCCTCATCTTCTGAGTTGAATTTAATTGCATATACTGACTCTGATTGGGGAGGTGACCCAAATAATCGTCACTCCACTACAGGCTTTTGCATTTTTTTAGGTGAATCCCTGATCTCATGGAGATGTAAGAAACAACAGAAGGTGTCTCTATCATCCACCGAAGCAGAATATCGAGTCATGGTGTCTACAACTATGGAGATTGTCTGGATTCATCAGTTGCTGCAAGACATGGGGATTCCAATTCAAGAACCCACAAAGTTGTGTTGTGATAATAAGAGTGCAATCTATATTGCTAAGAATCACACGTTTCATGAGCGGACAAAGCATATTGAGATGAACTGCCATTATGTCCGAGAGGCCTATCTACAAAAAGTCATCGATCTTCCTTATGTAACTTCAGAATATCAGTTGGCAGATTTCTTCACCAAGGCACTTTGCTCTCCAAGATTCAACTTTCTCCTTAGCAAACTTTCGGTCATTGTGCCCTAAGTTTGAGGGAGGGTGTTAAAATGTATCTCTCTTTATGTAAATATTTACATATATATATATATATATATAAAAAGAGATACATATACATATATACATGATGTATATATGTATATGTATCTATCTTTATATATATATGTAAATATATATGTTTCCTTTTTCTTGTAAAACACACAAGGGTATTTTAGTCATTTCTCTTTTGCGCATATTCATAATTATGAATATGTTGTAATTCTTTTGTATTTTTTACTTTTCTTCTTTTTCTTTTTTTTTCTATTCTTTTTTTGTCTTTTTGATTGTTGACTCAAAGTCAACCTTGGAGGGCTCAACACTAGCTGTTGAGCCTCTCCAACGGTTAGAATTCTAACCGTTGGAGGGGCTCCAACAGCTAGTGGAGCCCCTCCAAGGCTCCTTTTCCTCTTATAAATAGGGGAGTTCCCCCTTTGTAAAATGCACTTCTTGGAGCTTTTGTTCTCCATTCTTCTCAATAAAATTCTTTATATTTTGTATGCCTTTGTGCATTTGAGTTTCTTTATTGTACCTTTGTGTACATTTGTTCTAAGTGTTCTTGTGCATTTGTGCACATTGGTGGTGTTGTGCTTATCGCACACTTTATCTCATTTTTGAGATATTTTCACAGTGGCTTATGCCACTTTCTAGTTCTTTGAGTTGTATATACATGTGGCTTATGCCACTTTGTAAGCGTGCATATTTTGTGCATTATTTCTTATTGATAGAATTAATATTTTTTACATTGTGAGTGCCCTTAAGAGGTGTGTGTGCTCTTGCCCATAGTGGCTTTGTGAGTGATTCTTGAGCCTTTGTGAGGCTTGTGTTCTTTTGACCTAGTGGCATTGTGACTTTTGTGCTCTTGTATACCATTTTATTACATGGTATCAGAGTCATTTAGCTCTTGGCATGTCATAAATTCTTATAAGAGATTCAAGTGATCGGGAGGCTTCTGTGTGCGGGTTCATGTCCCGAAGTGCTCATGGCTCGTGTGTTCATGGTGTGTTGTGCTCCTTATCCATCTTCTATCATCTTCACTCTATCCCTCTTATATTTCCTTCTCCTTGTCATCATGAAGGACAAGAAGACCATTGTTGTGATCCTAGTCAAGATCAACGACACCAACTATGTGATGTGGGCATCCATTGTGAAACATCACATATGGGGGATGGATTTGTGGGGACTAGTCGATGGCACTGAAAGGGAGCCCAAATTAGTCCTCATCAAAAGTAACAATAGAAAGGAGGTAGCTCTTCAAAGAGAGGAAATGAACAAAGTTGTTGTCGAATATGAAAAGAAGTAAAAAGAATGAAGAATGGGTCACTCCAAAATTATGTCGTGGCTAATAAATAGAGTAGACATAAACAGGTGAATTAAAAACGGTTAAGAATTTTTTGTTGTAAATGCTATGCTTTGGTTGATAGAATCGATAAACTTTCTCTAAAAGTTATTCCTTGCATCTTTTTGGGATATGGTGAAAGTCAGAAGTGATATAGATGTTATGACATTAAGAATGACAAACTTTATATATCTAGGAATGTGTTTTTTTAACATGAAAATGGATTTGATAAAAGTGAATCTAAGCAAAACAATGAGTACTCTTTCCTATTTGATTTATTGCCTAAATCATGTGATATGGATGATACTTGTGTTATTAATGATGGGTGAGATGTTACACCTAATGATGAACCTTTGTCTAATGATGATTCTTTGCTTAATTCAAATGAGTCTATATCTAATTATGGTAATGATAAGGTTCTCCCGGAGTACCTATTCCCACTTAATAGAAACTTTAGATTTTCAAATTTTTTAAACTTTTTTAGTTGATGAGACCCAATAGATATGATCTATAAGCATTATTTAGTAGAAAACAAGATTTGGATCATATGACTATAGCACACATGTATGTTTTTTAAGACCTTTAAAAATTAATGGCTCACAATGTATCAAAATTTTATGACTTAAAAAATCTTATTTTTATGTCCAAAAAACATGACCCAAAGCATGATTCATATCAAATAAACCACATTGAGTACATCCATAAGGTTTAATTGAGAAGATACAACCTATAACCATGATTTCTAGTATGCAGGAGTAGGTACTCCCAGAGCACCGGAGCATTACTCATCTAATTATGCTATATCTAATGATGTCTTGCCATGAGTTACGGGTAACAATAAATAACAATTGTGTGCTCTTGAAAAATACTCTCAAAACCAAGTAGAAGAACCTAGTGTCAGATCTTCTAGAATATCAAAAGCCCCTAGTAGATTTGTGTTATATGAATCTTTTAGGTTCAACTATAAATCGTGACTTATGGCTATACACTCCTACTTCAAACCATCTTTATATAAAGAGGCCAAGGATCATCCTGAATGGATCGAAGTAATGAAATTAGAATTAAAAGCCTTAGAAAATTCAAAACTTGGAAAATTAAATATCTGCCACCGAAAAAAAAGCCAATAGGATGTAGATGAGTCTATAAAGTTAAAATCAAATGTGATGGAACCTTAGAATGCTATAAAGCTAGGTTAGTGTGACAAAGGGTATAGTCAAGAATACAAAATAGATTACGAGAAAATTTTTGTCCCGGTAGCTAAAATGACTATTGTTAGAACTCTTATAACAATTGCTTTAATTAAGAATTTGCCCATTTACCAAATGGATGTTAAAAATGTCTTTTTAAACAATAACCTAAATGAAAAAGTATATATGAATCCTCTCTCAGGTTAGAGGTAGCACATGGTAAGGTTCTTCGCTTGCAGAAGGCATTATATGGTATCAAGCAAGCACCTAAGGCATAGTATGATAGGTTTAGTAGTGCTACGATAAATTTGAGTTGTAAATTGTTATACTAACACCACTTTATTTGCTAAGTCTTCTAATGTAGGTATTGTAATGTTATTGCTTTATGTGAATGATATGATAGTCACAATTGGAGATAAGCAGGGGTTAAAGATATCAAAGTTATTCTCAAGGATAACTTTGAAATAACTGACCTCCATTATCTTACATACTTTTTAGGCATAGAAGTAGCTTACTCACCGCGTGATTATTTGTTACCAAAGAGTAAATATGCAGCAGAGATAGTGGTCGGGTCGAAAATTATAGATGAGAAAAGGGTCGACACTCCTTAAGTTATCAATTCTAAAATGAAGATTGATGATGGAGTTTCTCTAGAGGATCTGACTCCTTACATACAAATGATTAGAGCATTAACTTGTTTATCAATTACTAGACTTAATATTTTTCATGTTGTACATTCTATTAGTCAGTTTCAACATTCTCCTACCATAATGCACATGAGCATTGTAATGAAAATTGTTAGATATGTTACAAATACAATTACTAAAGGATTATTTTTATCATCATCATCCTCATTGAAAATGATTACCTTTTTGTAATCTAATTGGGGGGATGCAAACAATAGTCGCTCAACCACTGGCTTCTGTGTTTTTGTAGGTGACTCTAATTTCATAAAAGTGTAAAAAAGTAACAAAAGGTTTCACTTTCATGAACAGGGTATAGAGTCATGATGACAACAACTTTAGAGATCGTGTGGTTGAATCAGTTACTTAAAGATAGGGGAGTACACAGTTTTCCCTCCAAGTTACCTTATGATAACAAGAGTGCAATATATATTGCCAATAATCATATGTTTCATGAGTCAACTATGCATATCGAGATAGACTGTCATTATGTTCGCAAAAAGTATTTAAAAAGAACTATCATGCTTCTATATGTTTCATCAAAGTATCAATTGACCAATTTTTTCACCGGTCACCTCGGTTTCATTTTCTTTTGGGCAAACTTTCAATGATATCACTATAAGTTTGAGGGAATGTGTTAAATGTTAATATGTACTAAAATATTATATTAGTATTTTTGTATAGGTTAGCAACGTGTTTTTTTTGTCATAGGCAATGTGTACTCTAGGTGCCATGTTGGTTATGTCGTAGGCAATGTCATAGGTCAGCATGGGGCTGCACTACTTCTCTCTTTGCCTATTTTTCCTTTTTTGTTTTTTATGTCTATGACTACTACCCCTTAGAGAGTACTAAAGGCTAGTTATTTTCTTTATTTTTTATGGCTAGCTCTAGTAGCCGTTAGAGAGCTAGCTGTTAGAACTGTCTCTCTAACAGCTTCTCTCTAACATCTAGTTCTTTGAGTTGTGTGTGTGTGTGTGTATATATATGTGGCTTATGTCACTTTATAAGCGTGCATACTGCATATTTTGTGCATTATTTCTTATTAATAAAATTAATATTTTTTACACAGTGAGTCCCCTTAGAGGTGTGTGTTCTTGGCCATAGTGGCTTTGTGCACATTATTTCTTATTAATAAAATTAATATTTTTTACACAGTGATTGCCCTTAGAGATGTGTGTTCTTGGCCATAGTGGCTTTGTGAGTGATTCTTGAGCCCTTGTGTGGCTTGTGTTCTTGAGAGATAGTGACATTGTGACTTGTGTGCTCTTGTATACCATTTTATTACATGGATATCCATAACCTATGTTTATATGGCATAAAGAGAAAGAGTGGCTATATAAAACAAATGAAAAGTCAAAGGGCCACACATGCAGGAAACAATGGTAACACCCTACTTGGTGAGACATGGATGTTCTGGATATTAAGACAAAAAAGACCTTCATAGATGTACCATAGCCACCTATATCTTCAAGGTAATTTCTCAGCAACGGTTTTTCTCGGAGAGATTTTCAATAATTGATTTTTCACGAGAAAATCTTAGGAGTTTTAAAAATATAAAAATAATAAGAGATATACGAAAATAATAGGTATTCTTCGAAAAATATAAGGAAATAACTTTGAAAAGTTTTTAAAATACAGAAATTTGGCTTAAATATATAGAAATAAGACTTTTTCAAAAATATCACAAGAATATTGTGATAATATTGCGATATTTTAATTTATAGCAATAGAGTATTTTGCTGATATTATCAGCTGACCCAAATTTGCTGACAATATCACGATATTTTCAAAATATTGTTGACACTGGGACGGATCACATCGCAAACAAAAAATAAAATTTAAAAACCCTAGGCTAGACAACCAGTAAAGCAGTTCACCTTGGACTTGGTTGACCAAAACATGGATATGTAATCCAATCACAACCACAGAGTTGCAGGGTGAAAACATGATGAAGCAAGAAAAATGCAGCAAGGTTCATAGCAGTGAAAATACCTTACATAATCAATAGTTTAGAATTTTTTGCTTAAATCTTAGACGATATCCTGAAAAGCTTCTTGTTGAAGGCTCATAAAGCCACAGGTTCATACACTGAGAAATTGACATATCCCCAACCCTAGCCTAGCCCCTTTTGCAACTAAATCAATAGATAATAATATATGTTCTGTTCATAAGAGGGCATATTAATACATCAAATATCATTGTGAAACAGCAACAAAAGAAGCAACAAAGAAACAAAAATCAAAAAAAGAAGAAAAGTAATTTTGAGATGATCTCTATTCCAACTGATGGAAGACTAGTTGTATAATTTAAAACAAATCCTAACCAAGATATAACAATGGGAGAAAAAAGAAGGAAAAAGATGACACACTGGAAGGAAATTTTGAGACAGAAATTCCTTATAAGAACAAACAGCTGTGTTCATCATATCCAGCAAAAAGAAAATATATTGTCCCAAAATCATTATAAGTACAAACCGCTTTTGTTCATCGTATCCAGCAATGATGTCCCATGATATCATATTGGATCTGTGAACTTCATTAGATCCATCAAGTCCAAAAATCTTTACCCCCATGGATTCTAGAGCACCCAATGATTTTTTATCAATAGATGTTTTTGCATTATTAGTTATGTCTCTTCTTTCTGAAAAGCTTCTTGCCTTCAAATCTTTCTTTCCCTCTGAAATGCTGCTGGCTATTTTTAATGCACTTGCTAGTGCTTCAAGTTCCTCAGTACTGAAGGATCCTTGCTTTACAAACTCAATTTCCTGGGAGGGGAAAATGACCGATCACTTCAGATTTTCATGAAATGAGAAAAGATATCAGCTCTGATACAGCCATAATAATAACTTTGTTATTGCATGGCGAAACCAAAGCACATACGTGCTGCTAAATTACAATATAACAAACAAATCACAGTAAAGATTGGATACTAACAGCATTATTAGATCCAGTGAGGGATTCATTTATGACAACATGTAGCTTTTCGTCACATCTATCTGAGAGCTTGTCCATCGGCAAATTTAAGGCAAGCTTACGACCAGCAGAACTGAAAAATGGACAGATGGAACCAGGATAAATTAATTATAGTTTATAAAGCCTTATGCAAGACAAGACACAAATCATATATATAGACACTGTGAAGTAGATCCCAGTCAAAACTGAAAGTTATTTTGGAGGAAAAACTGAATGACAGTTGAGCACACATAGTAAGAAAATCGCACAATTTGGAAACATAAAAAGTCCCTTGCCGACAGAAAAAGTATCTAAACCTTATTAATTATTACAAGAACAGACAGCGAACAACTTTGCATGAGAAGAAATTTTGAACAGTTACAATCTCATGGATACAGACAATCAAATCACCCGGAGAAAATAAGCCAACAGAGTTTTCTGAAGACCAAAACTTAGACAACACTGGAAACACTCTAGCTGATGAAGATACTATGAAAATTCCCTCAAATTTAGGAAGCTTGCTCTTTCGTGACTTATAAAAGCATATTAAAAATGGGAAATGCTTCATATCAGGCTCTTCATAGTTTAGTGGAGTTTTCACAAGGTTTGCCTTTAAAAACTTCTGACAAGGATGTGAATTTTTTTTCTTCATATGAAAATGTTGTGAAGTACATGCCACATTCCTTGAAAATGAACAATAGGTGCTCAACTCATGCTCTGTTTTTCATGTATGGGCTTAATTTCATTTCTAAAGCAGAGGTTGGCTTCATCTCAGATAAATCACTTCCTGGGTTGGTGCTAGGTGAAAATACATATAAAGCACACCTTTGGTATTTGACTTTGGGTTCTCTTATCTCTCTGTCAAATTATCAGGTCTTTTTCAATCGACATTGGAAGAACCTTCGCATCACCACAAGCATCATGAGATGATAACTCCGCAATTAAAATCATCAGCACACTCATACTTCCTCTTTAACATGATATACTTAGACGGATGTTCTCATAACCAATATAACCTAGCTAAGCCATGGTTAAAGCAGGGTCATCTGAATATAGGCATGAAATTTCATGAACATACTACAGACTGTAAAATAAAATCCTGATTCTTGAGCAATGGGAACCAGAATAACCAAAATATGAGATAACCAAACAGACACAAGAAAGGGATAGTAGAAATTAAGGATTCCCTTTTACCTATTCCAAGCACGCAATGTCATTTCTGTACTTCCTTCACTCTCATCAGCTTTTTGTCCAAGATGAGAAACAAGATCCATAATCAGGCATGATAATTCACAAGTTGGAGGTATTCGGAATTTGATGGAAATCTGAAACATGTTGAGACTTGAGAGGATTAGTAGCAATACATGCATACATCTGTTTAATAGTGTTGGCATGAAAAAATACAGTGGAAAGTAGTATAGGCTATATCAGAAGTGTGCACACGCAGACCAACACCCCCCCCCACACACACACACACACACCACCACCACCACACCCACCCACACAAAACTCCTTTTCTTTTTCATGTCTCCATAAAACAACATTAATATCATTGTATATCATACTCTGTCATATATTTTAATCTCTAAAAAATCTTGTAGTTTTGCAATGTAAAAAAATTAAGTTTAGTTATAGCAAAGAAGGACATGGAATCAAGAAACAACATGTGAAGCAGATAGAAGAAAGGGTTTCTATAAGCCCATTTGAAGCAGCAAGCGAGAAGTTACTAGGAAATGTATGGTATATGAACTAGGAAGGGCTTTTAGAACTCAAAATGGTCACACTATAACAATAGTACTATTAAATCAAAAAAAACTAACTAAATTTTTTGTCTTTAAAAGAAAGCATACATAATCTACAATAAGTCATATATTTTAATCTCTAAAAAATCTTGTAGTTTTGAAATGTAAAAAAATTAAGTTTAGCTATAGCAAAGAGGGACATGGAATCAAGAAACAACATGTGAAGCAGATAGAAGAAAGGGTTTATATAAGCCCATTTGAAGCAGCAAGCGAGAAGTTACTAGGAAATGTATGGTATGTGAACTAGAAAGGGCTTTTAGGACTCAAAATTGTCATACTATAACAATAATACTATTAAATCCAAAATAACTAACTAAATTTTTTGTCTTTAAAAGAAAGCATACATAATCTACAATAAGTTTTTCATTTTTTAATTATATATTACAGAGTTGGCCTCTGATACATGTTATATATTTAAAAAAAAACGCTAATGGATGTCTTAATTCCAACAAAAATCCTAAGTCATTAATACCATAATAACCAACAAGTAGCAACTAACATACTAACTTCCTAGCATAAAACATAGGTTCTCTTGTTATCCAATGCCAATGAACCAATTGAATCGCCAAGTAGGGCCATCAACAGGTCAGATTCAAGCTCGTAAACCATATATTTGGTGTTGTATAAAGCACAATCCAACCTGACTCAACACACTTCGGCTAGCATATACATATAGCAAGTGTTGAACTTTGAATTTGAGACCCTTCATTGTCAAATAAGGGACGCTATACAACTGTTCAATTTTCACAAATGTCATACCAAATTTGGATTTTGAGATGAGAAATCTGACTCATCCAAATCCAAATGCAAATCAGGTCCAGGTTGGTCTGGTCAATTAGCATGGACCCAATTCACTGAAGTGGGCCCTTTGGGAGAAATTAATTATGGAATCAAAATAGATTATAGCACCTGTGGACCTTTAGCTGAAACAACAAAAGATGGATAAGAACCACGTTGCATGCCTTTATAGCTCAAATGAGGAATTAATTATGGAATCAAAATAGATTATAGCACCTGTGGACCTTTAGCTGCAACAATAAATGATGGATAAGAACCGCGTTGCATGCCTTTATATCTCAGTTGTTCTTCCAGCCTTTCACGTTCTTGTCGAACAATTTTTTCCATCCCACCATTAGCTGGCCATGAGTCAGATGCCGCCCCAGTTTGGGAACTCATATCCGAATAACTAAAAATGAGAAAGTATTATAGTAACATAAAATAGAAATCACTATTGAGTGGATAGTTTCTATGCATTTCATGAAAATACAAATAAGAAAAGGATAACCAAATGGACAAAGCAACAAGAAAATAAATTGAGGCTTCAAAAGGTTGTGCATGCATACAAACTCAAGACCCAAATGAGCATTTACCCTGGAGAATCAGCATAAGATGTTTCTAGCAAAGATGTTCCAATAAAAGAACCAACTAGAATAGCAGGCAAAATGGAACAGACTCTTGCCGAGTCAAATAACCATTCTGACCGTGATCTCCAATATTCATGCACTTTAACAGCCTCACCTGTTAATCAAAGGAATGAAGTTAGTAATTCTTAAGTGAATATGGGTAGTATATAAGACCTATAGACTGTTTAATCATTACGCAAATAGGAGTACCAAACATCAACCTTAGGATGAGCACTATCACTGCAAACACTCAACCCAAATGCCAATTTTACAGAATTACCATCAAGATTACAGAGAAAGAGCTATTTAAAATAGTACTAGCAAAGAACAGAACAAAAAGTAATGAAATAGAATAAATATGAAGCATCATTAATATGTAAATCATTTTTAATAAGAGTAGGTTTCTCTTATAGACATACATAAGAAAAAGTACAATTAAATGATACAACCATTGTAAAGAGTTAGGCCCCAAATGATTGCCTCATATTAAGCATCAAAGAGGAGATCCATGTGCAGGCCCCACACCGAGATCTGAGCAATTCAGGTTGGGATATCAAATCCACACAAGGGATTTGAGACCTCTTTTCAGTGGAAAAGAAGGTAACATTCACAGATTACTGGCCAACTTAGGGTGGCCAGGCCAATAGTTCACACACCTTGAGATACATGGATCTTAGATCCTCCTCAGATCAGTAAACTGACACAATCAAACAGGAACTTAGACTTGTAGAGTTGTAGAACACTGTACTAGATGAAGAGCACAAACGGCTAAACTAAATAGAGTAATCTTTGTCAGAAACCAGCATAAACAAAAGCCTGTACGTACTTCATATACAAGAAAATAAAAATAGAAGGGGACATTTTTCATGGAAAAACATCATTAGCACCATTCAGAACTGTTCGTGGAAAATCATCTAAAGGGACATTTTTCAAAGCTCAGCAGCATAATCAATATAAAATAATTGAAACCAGGGAACTAAACAATGGTCATATGAGCAATTGAAGTCTGAAGAGCATTTTCTATATCAGACAACCCGCCTAATCCTGAGTACAAATGGATTTATATGCCTCAGACGTGTTATCTTAATCAGAAAATTCTGCATCAGAACCTATATCCCAGTTAGAAAAGGAAGTAAATCCTAAGTATGACTAATTTGTAAGGCAGAAAGCCCTTCCACCAATAGCTCATCCAAGAAAAAATACACCTGATGCATACAAAGTAGTACCCCTGTGGTCATGGTGATATTAGAAGTTAAAAATGGCTATGCCATGAGAAGCAAAAAACTCATAGAAAAAACCAATTTGCAAGACATGGAAACATGTCTTCTTAAGAAGGTATCTAAAAATTTGCCTCCAGCAGCTTCAGTGTGCAAGAACCTGAATGGTTAGTACTGAGGCATTGAGAAAAATCCAGAGCCTTAGTTGCACCATATGCATGGAACCTTTAACAGAAACATATCCCAAAGATATTGCAGGGGAGTGGCACCCAACCGTAATCACCCCACATTGCAAATCTACAATGAAATTCACGGATTGTCTGTCTGCAACAGAGATGATTTTCATCTTAATTGACAGACGTTATCTCCAATTGGGGATTGTATTTGCTATAAGCAGCAATCCAATTCTAATCCTTAGCAACGTATAGCATCAAAAATAAACATCAGTGTTTCATATGAAGTGCAAAATGCCGTCTTTCTTGAAGCTCGTACTTGAGCTCCGTAACTAAACATTGTCTCCTTTCATATTCTTTGCACTTTGCAGTGTACTAAAATAAGCGGCAGATGTTTCCCCACTTGGGGTTTTACTTTTACCATGTCAATAAAAATTAGCCTCCTTTACCATATCTAATTTCTTCATTTTTTCCATCTCAAATGCTCCTCGGGATAGAATCTATCGACTGAAAATCCTAATCAAAAGTTCCAACCGATAAAGTACGCACTACTTATCAGCACTCATTTCGAGGAAACTGTCCCCAAACCGAATAAAGAAGAAATGGAGAACATAAAGTGGAGCAGAAGAAAGGGCTAACAGAGAACAGAATTTCCTTCCGTAACCAAATAGATATCATCTTAATAAAACATCAAAAATCATCATCCAAGAACTCGAAGAAACTGAAACATGACCCAAATGAAAAAAAAAAGTGTGAACTGATTCAGTACAGTGGTGGGGTGAAATGAAACGCAACGAGTGTATCAGTAATAAGGATTCAACCGAGAACCAAACTCGAATAAGGAATAAAAACAAGAAAGTAAAGTGCCCGAAACCATAGAATCCCAGATGGGAGGAAAAGAGAAATAAAGAGAGGAGCATACTCATGAGGGTAAGGCGTTGGAGGTCGTTGGGGCGTGGTGAAACGGACAGGTTGCGGGCTCCCTGACAGAGCAAGGGGAACCACGAACGGCCGAGCTTGAGGAGACGATCCATGTCTACCAAACACGCTCCTGCAATTCCCGGGAATTATGATTCCTCTCTCTCTCGCAGAAACTTGGCGCCCAAGAATCGGTGGCCTCCCAGGGAATTTCGGTTATGTTATGCGGAAGCAAGGCTTGCCGCCACAGACCAACGGGCCTCCGCTTGTCTGGCAGGAGCAGTTAGTGAGATGTTGCAAGTTCGAATCCCAATGGTATGGCTGTATAACTGGTAGGGGACTGCCTAACCCCAGTTTTCTCTGTCGAAAAAAAACCTTGCGGCCACAGTAACATGAAATGGGGGAGCAAATGGATCGGATCCGGGTTTGATATCCGCTCCAAAAAATCATTTGGAGACCGATCTTGTTTCTTTTGTCTCATAAATAGAAATGTAATCGGTTCGGATTCAGTTTTGATGTGACCAATACCATACCTGACTAATCGGATGTTGGCTAAAGGGACTCGCATTACTTGATCTATTTTTTTTACATGTGATTCAGATATCCATTAAATTCAGATATTTGTCAGATACGATAGCAAAAAATCAATATATGGTTTTAGCTTACAAAATGCAACTAAACGGAATTGAATTCTGGGTAAAAAATCCTATTCATTGACGTTGAGTGAAAGTTCTTTGAAAGAAAAAAAATGGGTAAGTCCTAACGAGCCATCGTAAATGAACTTTAAAAGGCATATGTATAAATGTTTGCTTAATCTCAACTTATATATATATATATATATATAATCTAAGAAAAAATTTAAAAAGACACCCAGAGTTTGAGCATTAATCAAAAAGACACTTAAGTTTTGAAAAAATTTAAAATTTCTCTTAAAAATATCGTTGTTAATTAAAAAGGCTCAAGAGTTTATTACTTAAATGTGAGGTAAAATTACCAATTTTACCCTCAACATTATATTTTTAAAACCATACCTAAAAAAAAGGAAGGAATCTTGAAGGGTTAACTAATAAAATAACTCTCTTAACTCATCTTGAGTTAGTGGTAACCTAGGTTAAATGGATGAAAGTTTGTTTTTTATTAATTGTGCAATTTAGGTGCCTTTTAAAAAATTTAAAACTTAAGTGCATTTTTTATTAATGCCCAAACTTTTGGTGTGTGTTGAAATTTTCTCATAATTAAAACAATTTACAAAACACGTGAATCTTTTGATGTGTTTACATATTCTTTTTTATTTGGGAACACTGTTCACATACTCTTTTTCTAACTTGTAAGGGTATTACCTAGTTTTAAATTATAATTAAATATTAATTAGAGATTTTAGTTTCTTTTTCTTAGGCACTTAGAGAGTGCCCTAATTTTATAATAGAAAAGGCAATTGCAACATTATGATGTCATTATTATTATTATTATTTTACTAAGCCAAAGGAAAAGAAACCTTGTCACTAAGGGTGTCAACGAATCTGGTTTGGTTGGGACCCAGGTAGAACCAGACTTGGACCCGATATTCGGGTAAGGTATCGGATCTGGACCCAGGTCTAATCGGGTTCACTATAACAAAACATATCTGGACCTGATAAGAACTACATGAACCCGGACCATACCCTGTAAAACCATATTTTGTATCATCTTTACATTAAAAATTACCGGTCTTAATCAGAACTCGGGTTGAGTCTGGATCTGGTATAAAATTTCATAAACTATACCCGGGTCCATGTATTAATCGGACCTTCGTGTCTAGACCTGAGTCTTAATATTTATCACCATACCCGGACCCCATATAGGGTTTGGTTCAGATCGGATCCGGTAAACTGGACCAGTTGACACCCCTACTTGTTACCCACCGTACATTTGCAACATCTTCTTAAATCTCCCACGGCCCCCCTTGCCATCAGGGGAGTATAGCCAGCTACATCTTGCAACAATGGATGGCCCTATGAGTTTCAAACCATGGTTGTCCCATGCTAAGTGACAAACCAAGACAGCAAATCTGCTGCAGTAATATTGCACACTTTGAGTGTAGGGCACGTCAGATGCAGCAGCACATTAAAGTGTGCAACTTGATTGCACCTGACCCGCCCTTGGTTAAGATAACCGAGCCTTGTTGCCAAATCATTGTTAGTTACTTCATTTCTAATAAGAACTTCCTTTTTTTACTATTGATCTAACATCAGAAGCAGCCTAAATGCTAATAAAAAATTTCATATGATTTCTAGAAAAGTGAATTAGGAGAATTGACCCGTTTTTTTACCAAAAAGATAATTCACACTCTCATCTCAGGGCGCTAAGGGTTGCCTTTCCGTTTGCCGTGCTTTGGGGCGACATCAGCTGCAATCATTGAGCAATTTCCCTGTTTATTATTTTTTGCACCAAAAGCCAGTTTGGAGCTGCATCTTCGAATATCACCTTATTCCTATGCTTCAAACCTGGTGCCACGTAATCAATACCCAGCATCACCACCGGAATACCTGTGAGCTGCGATCCGTAGCCTTTCTACGAGAGAGGAACAGGTCGAGTGGGCTGTGTGCGTGGTCCGGTAATTAAATGCTGGTTCCAATAGACCTGGTGCAGCTCTTTGGTACAGTGATCATGTTAACAAGCAGAACATGTCATTCTGCGCTATCTGCGTGTGATCACCAAGATCGACACGTTTGTGGTTTAAGATAAATATGTATAATCATTTTTTGTGATATTGGATTTGACCGGAGCTCTTTTGAAATACAAGTCAACTCTACTTTCCTTTTAAGATACGGCGATATAGCAAGTTTAAGAGCAGATCAGGTGCAATGTAATTGGATACTTTTTAGTGTGCTGTTGCACCTGATCATTCATCATCTCTGATTGCACCCACAGCTAACATGCTGCAGATCAGGTGCAACAGCACACTATCACCTGATCTTCCCTCCGTGAGCTCCCCCTTTCCCACCACAAAAACACTATTAACTCCCTCTCTTCTTCATCTTGCTATTAGATAGCTTCCCCCTAACGAGTCATATGGTCCAAATTTTCTATCTAGTGCACCAAATTTTGACGTCCAAACAATAATCGCTTCCCCCACAAAAACACTATTAACTCCCTCTCTTCTTCATCTTGCTATTAGATCTCTTCCCCTTAATGAGTCTTATGGTCCAAATCTTCTATCTAGTGCAGCGATTTTTGAAGTCTAAACAATATTTGTGTCTAAGATCCCTCTGTGAGCTCTCCCTTTCCCACCACAAGAACACTATCAACTCCCTCTCTTCTTCATCTTGCTATTAGATTTCTTCCCCCTAATGAATCTTATGGTCCAAATCTTCCATCTAGTGCACCAAATTTTGATGTCCAAACAATACTTGTGTCTAAGAGAGCTCGTGTCTCCCAACCTTCCCCCATTCCTCACACTGAATTGAATCTGTCACTTCCCAAAAAGCCCAGGAACAGAACTCTCACATGGGTATATGTGTTTTGTTTTCATTCTTATTGGGCTAAACCATTCTGATACAGATAGATTCTATATAGGAGCTCATACATATCCCTTCTACCCAAATTGAAATTCTCATCCTCACAGATGTCTAGGCTCCAAATCTCCAAATGGGTGTTCTTTCTTTTCCTTCTTTGCATCACCAGCTCTGAATCACAATGCGAAAGAGGCTGCGATCTTGCTGTTGCGTACTACAGAGTGAAGGAGAATGACACACTCAACTACCTCTCTGCAACTCTCTTTGACCCTGTTTCTGTGAGTGACCTTCAGCTGTACAATGGGCTGCAGAATCTTGACCGTGTACCTGAGGGTTTCAGTGCGAGGGTACCCTTCAGCTGTGAGTGCATAGATGGGCTCTTGCGCCATACCTTTGGCTACTATGTTAATGAAGCAGATACTTATGAGAAGATTGCCAAACATTACTCCAACCTCACCACTGCTGCTGCTCTCCGATAAGCGAATTCCTACTCTGAAACTGACATACCATACCCTGCAAGGCTCAACGTGACTGTGAATTGTAACTGTGGAGATCCCAGAGTATCAAGAAATTATGGGTTGTTCATGACTTATCCTTTACAGTCAGGAGAGAACTTATAAACTCTTAGTGGTGAATACAACGTGTCTCTCCATCTGCTGCAAGATTATAATCCCTTGGTTGGTTCAAGTCTTGGGGAGGGCCTCGTCTTCATTCCTGTGAAAGGTTTGTCTCTAGAACTATGCATCCTTGACGTTTTCGCAATTGTTATGCTTTTTTGGGTTTTCTTAGTAATTAGTTCATATTCTCCTTTGAGGGTACGAGGGTTTTCTTTTTTTTTTTAATACATGGTAAGACCGGCTTGGGGTTGAGAGACCTGTTGCACTGGAAAGTCTTGCTCATTACAAGAAAAAGTTAAGTAGCGACGGAAATAATCCATCACAATTTTGCGATGGAAGAGCAAGAGAAAATTAGTCGTCACTAAAATTGAAATTAGTTACGAAATTTGCGACAGAAAAAATCTGTCTCAAACTCTGTCGCTAGTTAGCGATGGAAATGTTTTGTCTCAAGCTTCGTCGTAACGTAGCGATGGATGCGAGATAGAAAATTTCTGTCGTGAATTTGTCACTAATTGGCGATGGATTTTGAGACAAACATTTGTCGCCGCTAATCCGTCGCTAATTTCCCGTAAAACCCTAATGCAAGCCACCTTCTTTCCCTTTTTGTTTCATTTATCGCACACCCCCACCCTTTCTCTCACCCCGTTGCCTGTCCTCCCTTCTCTCCCTTTCGGCGACCACCTTCCTCTCCGACAGCATCGCCGACACCACCTCGTCGGGCATCCAATCTCGGCTGGCATCACCTACCCTCGTTGCTCCCTTCTCTCTCCCTGAGTCTCCTCTTTTCTCCTACCACCAACAGGATCGACGATGCACCCGCCAACCACCTCTCAGGTGAGCCCCCTCTCATTTTCATTATTTCTCTCTCTCTCTCTCTCTCATTTCCCCGCTCCCTATTTTCCTCTCAGAGGACGGGGATGAGCACAACTCCTGCCCTTTCTCTCGTCCCCTCTCACCTTCGTTGCTCTTTTTCTTCTTTCCTGCTCACTTGTCTCTCTCTATACCACCGTGGTGGTATCCCATGTGGTAAGCAGGGGCCTGTGCCAAGTTTGGGGACTAGGATTGAATTCATCTGCCACATGGGGCGGTGTCGGCGTAACCCCAACCCCTGCCTCCTGATTTCAACAGGAGGGGTGTTGCCCCTCCCTGCTCGCTCTCTCTCTGTCCTTTCTTTTCGACAGAGGAGGGGGAGGCCCTCCATGCTCCTCTCTCTCTCTCTCTCTCTCTCTCTCTCTCTCTCTCTCTTTGTTTTGATAGGGTCGAGCTCGACCAGGTAACTCAGCCCACCTCCCTCTCGGTCGAGGTTGGGGCCGGGCTCGCCCTGGCAATTGAGCCCACCCCTCTCTCTGTTTCCTCTTTTCACAGTAGAGGGGCATGTTCCCTTTTCAGGCAGACAAGCAGACGGAGGAGGAGGGTGACACCCCTCTGCCCCATCCTCTCTTCCTTTCCTTTTGACAGGAAGGCAGGGGTTGCGCCCCTGGCCCCTTTTTCTGTCAGGTTGTTGGGGCATAGAGGAGAGGAGACTGTTTTGCAAATATAAGTCATTTTTTTTAAATCTCTCTTGACCCACGCCAATAACCTTATCGCCCTTCTATTTTGGTAGCCTCTCTTCGTAGTCGACCCACGACCAGATCCCCTTCGTCGGTGAGTCTGCAAGTATACCGCCTCTCTCTTTTTGTCAGGCGGTGGCAGAGCCCCTGCTGTCTCTTGATGGGTTGCTGCCCTATCATATATAAATGTGCTTTGCAGATATGTAACTGAGCTAATTGTGTGATGCTTAGTGTTAAGCATTGCATGCAACTACAAAAAAAAATAAGAAAAAAATGTAAAGGCAATAATATGCAAATTGGGTAAATACCCATGGTGAGTATGAAACAATTTTAATAGAAATCGCTAAATAAGCAGCGATTTGAATACGCAAATCGTCACCACAAGCGCACAATAATGTAAATTTTGCACGCACATATTTTAAAATCATACTATAAATATCTTACAAATCGAAACTAAAAAACACATAATATCTTACAAATCAATATACATATCGCATAATATATTACACATTGATATGACAATTCAACATAATAGCTTACAAATCGATATTAACAAACAAAACAATATCTCACAAATCGGTAGTATGTTACTACAACCACGATTTGCGTTATATTGCACATACTGAGTGGATGAACGATACTGGATGGGGTAGAGGCCCTTCCTCGCATATGTAACCAAGCATTCTTGTCAACAAGTCTCAGCGTCTTACAAATATCTTCAAATTTCCAACCATCGAAATGTCAACATTCACCTGCAATAACAAAACAATGCCTTAATGGCACTCACGATGACATATGTTCTTCAACAATAGCATGATGACATGGAAAGGTACTCATGACACCTTAATGACACTTGTTAGAATGTTTGTGCGTCATTGCTTTTTTTTATACTGCCTAACGAAAACAAAAGATAAGAGAAGATTGTAAAAAGAGATGACCGACAAATCTCCCTATGACACCCACCAATGATCGAACCAATCGATCGATTTATAGTTATCTCCATTGAGGTAGGAACAAACCTAGAAATGTTTTATAATACATGGCAGGAACGAGAAGGTGGCAATGTGTTGTAACACAAGCTAAAAACCAAGGCAGAAACCTGGACTCACGGAAATGTGCAAAGCTATTTACGGGAGGACATTTTCGTTAAATGCATATTTATCTTACGGGAAAACATTTTTGCCTGCCAAACGCATATCTATCTTTTTTATATGTTATTTTATTATAAATCATTATGGGTAACATTGGCATATGAATTATTGCGGGTCCCAAGATAGTACTTGGTACACACCCGAACACACGAATTTTTTTTTCGGGGGCGAACACACAAGCCTCTCTCATCTTTTCATGTGCAAAGATAATCTGTGGGTAGGACCATCTCCTCAATTAAAATTTTATGGACTGTTATGTCGACAAGGATTTTTCAAGGGAGCATCTGTTTCACCTCAAATGGTGTGAAGGAAGCCCACTTTCAGGTGAACAACTTAAATGGCAGCAAACTACTTTGCAAGCAAAGTCAAGTCGCCCCCCCCCCCAACTGAGGGAGTGAGGATTAGGTGCTGCATGCACACTTTTAGTGTGTTGCTACACCTTATCACCCTTCATCTTTGGGATGCACGTTGTCAGCTGTGGGGCACGGTAAAAGTGTGCAATCACATTTCACCTGATCCGCCCTCACACCAAGGTGTGTTTAAGTGATGGGGGATGATTGAGTCCCTCATTAATATGGGGGCAGTCACTGACGTAAGGCTGGGGAATGACTTTCCGCTAATTTGGCTCATTTCACGACCAAGGGTGTTCTGCCATGATGCTGTGCAACAAATTGGATTCACATAATGCATGATGTGTTTTAGCTGCAAGACTAACCTGGAATGGTCCATGGTGCCAAATGTTGGGTGAAAAATATGGCCCAATTCTCATCTATGCTACTTTACGATGCGGCTCGCTTTTTTTTTTTATGACAAAGTACCAACGAGAGCTCCGCTTGTATGGTAGGAACTGTTAGTTAACGTCACCATGTGTTGGGACGTTGCAAGTTCATAACCCAATGGTGTGTTGTGTAACTAATTGGGGGGTTACCTAACAGGCTAACGCCATCCTCCTCTAAAAGAAAAAAAAAAAAAGTTTATGGCCAAAGTGGGTAACTTTTGGGTGGGGTCCGGGCTCACGTTCTTATGGAGCCCACCAGGCACCTGACAACTATTAGTCATGCCCAGAGGTTTTACAATGCATGACAGCTATTACTCTAGCAAACAAAAAGGTCATTTATGCTGAAGTTCATTTTTTATACACCGCATCATGCTTAGCATGCAGCTCCACTTCTGCTGATCGTTCATCTCATGAAATGAAGACCACGAAAACTGTGAAGATAGACTGCTGCATGCCTGTCAATTATCACGTCAGCTTGTGTTGGGACGTTGCAAGTTCAAATCCCAATGGTATGGTTTTATAACCGGCGTAACCTAGGGGGTGTCAACGGGTCGGGTTTGGTTCGGACCAGGTTGAAACCAGACCTGGCCCTGATTTTGTGTATGGTATCAGGTCAGACTCGAGTCTAATTGAACTCACCATAAGATAAACAATACCAGGACCCCATAAAACTATATGAACCATACCCGGAACATACTCGGTAACATAATATTTTCTGTCATTTTTATATTGAAAAATTGCAAGTAATAATGCAACTCTGAAATTTTACAAACTATACCCGGATCCATGTATTAACCGGATCTTTGGGTCCATACCCGGGTCTTAATCGGGTCTTCTTATTTATCATTATACCCCGACCCTATAGGGTTTGGTACAGGTAGGTCCGGGTAAACTTGACCGGTTGACACCCCTAGCCTAACCCCAGCTTGCCTATAAAAAAAAAGTACTGAGTTATAATTTTTGCAGGATATCTGACTCAACCTAGCTGATCTGAATATTATGTAAGTATTTTTTCTAGTGTGAATATATGCTTTAAATACCCTTTAAATTATACCGGCCAAGTTTGCGATTTTAGTTTCTTGGCCAGGCATAAGTCATAACCCAAACCCGACTGCTTGTTATTTGGGCATATCCATTCATGTACGTAGACAGCCTTAAACTCAATGCAACAACATGGCTCACAGACTGGATTGGCTATGAAGGTGGTCTAACATGGAGACATCATGAATCACGAAAAGACAAAAAGTCGTTAGTGATTTTGAGATAATCTGCCTGCACGTCGCGCATAAGAAACCCTCTAGTGAAAAAACCTAATCTTTTTTGTTTTCTGACTTATTTGTCAGATTTTCTGGAACATACTACGATAATGTACAAAATTTTCAACCATCAAAAAATTATATTTTTACATAAAAAAATTATGATTCATGAGCCAATTACTCGTATTTTTACTCTACCGAGCAAATTCAGAAAGATGGTGTGATCATCCTTCAACATCAAAAGGATAAAACAATCTTTCAGCTTGAGCAAACAAAGGTCTGACCATTGTTAAAAAGGTCAGAGTTAGTTTAGGCGTGATTTTGCGAATTATTTTCAAAAGTTAGGCAAGTCTTTGAAAATAACTCAAAGGTGAGGCGGGTCTTTGTCAAAACAACCTTCTCCTGTGAGTTCCAACTTGGGTTCCTTACCCAGGAGGTTAGCAAATATATTTTCCATAATGGGATAGCATGAAGTTGGCTAATTCACTTGGATCAGGATCATAGTTGTGAATATTCACAGTAAATTTAATTTATCATACATTTATTGTGGTAAATTATAGCATGTGAAAATCTCATGAAAGCCATAATGACTTTTCATATTCAATTAGTTTCCCTTTTAAAGCGATTTTGACGTGATTCAAAATGGGATATTGACATTATCTTCTTTTTAAAAATTTTACATATATTTTTATATTTACCAAACATTTTTAGAATATGTTCCTTAAAACCACGATTATGAGTTTCCAAATGGAGAAAGAACTACTCATCATCTTCACCATTACGAGAGGGTGTTGTGAGTTCTCCCCCGAATATGCAAGGTTTGTTACAGTGTGTGTTTTGGGGGTTGAATGAGCGTCACGTATCTTCATGTGTGTTGGCATCATTTAGCGTCGGAGTTCGATGCAATGGTAAAGACTTAAGTACCTTTTTCGTCATTCCCGTCATAAAATGATGATTAAAAAAAACAAGACAAAAATGTCTTTCATCCAAAAAAAGAATGATGATCTTAACTCTTCAAAAAGTTTAAACATTTTATTTTTTCCCTAAGTAGTAAACTCATATGTTGTCAGCGAATCACCCTTTGACAACACACTATCTGCTGCAACAGGAGCTCCCTTTGATGACACACCATTTGTCATCGTATGCTGTCGTCAGAGCACTATTTGTCATCGTTTATTATCGTTGAAGCATCATTTATCGTCGTTTGCTCGTGAAAAAATAGTTGAACTATCAGAGGAATCAATATTCTATTTATTGTTCATCATTATACCAGGGTGCAAGCGTCGAACTGAGTAGACAGAAAGCAACACGTTACAACAGATATCAAATCAGAGAGTAACGATTCACAGTCGAAATCAGATCAAAGAGTAACAATTTACAATACAAATCAGATCAGAGAGTATCAATTTACAGTAGAGATCAGATCAGATAATAGCGATTTACAGTAGAGATCAGATCAGATAATAGCGATTTATAGTAGAGATCAAATCAGAGAGTATCAATTTACAATAGAAATCAGATCAAAGAGTAGCAATTTACAATAGAAATTAGATCAGAGAGTAGCGATTTACAGTGTAAATCAGTTAAGAGAGTAACGATTTTCAATAAATACTACTACTCTTTAATCCGATTGCTACTGTAAATCGTTACTCTCTGATATGATCTCTACTGTAAATCGCTACTCTCTGATCTGATTTTTACTGTAAATCGTTACTTTTTGATATGATTTTTACTGTAAACCGTTAATCTTTGTTTTGATTTATACTTTAAATCGCTATTCTCTGATCTGATTTTTACTGTAAATCACTACTCTCTGATCTAATATTTGTTATAAATTGTTGCTCTCTATCTGCTCAATTCGACACTGTCACCATTATCTCTACTGTAAATTGTTATTTTTTGTCTATTCAATTTGATGCTTGCATCTTGGTATCATGATAAACAATAGAAGAAATGTTGATTTATCTCATAGTTCAATTATTTTTTAGGAGCAAACGATAATAAAGAGTGCTTCAATGGTAATAGACGATGATAACAGGTGCTTTGACAGTAGCAAATGATGGCAAATGGTGCTTCGATGGTAACAAACGATGATAAAAGTTACGTCATTAAAGGAAGCTCATGTTAAAATAGAGAGTGCATTGTCAAAGGGTGACTCAGAAAGTTTAGGAGGGAATATAGTGAGTAGCTTGAAAAAAAAAGCTTAGTGCAAAAAAAGAACGTTTTAATTTTAAAAAGTTAAAAGTTCATTTTTTTTTTAACGAAGGACAGTTTGTTTTTTTTAACCATCACCGTTTCACGAAGAAAAAAAATATTTAAGTTTTTACAACTGCACCGGACTCCAATGCTAACTGCAGGGATACGTAGCCGTTCTAACCCCGAACACTAAACGTTTGCTGCAGTGCCCGGGAAAACATATAACCTGCTTAGCGTCATTATTGGCGATAACCATTCCAAAGCAAATGACGTCGGCAGACTCTCACTACCCCTCATTTAGTCAACAACCCCAAACCCCAATTTGCCACACAACAAACAGAGTCTCTTCATTTCCTTTTTGAGTTTTCTCTCCTGAAACTCTCCTTCTTCTCTGCCTTCCAATTGCGCCAAATTTTGGTACCCAAAACAAATTACGTCCAAGAGAGCGCATGTCCGTCTTCTGCGTCTCTTCTTGAGACTGCACTGAGTTTCTCGACTTCTTTATGATGATTGATGACCATGATGGAAATCCCCAGATGGGTATCTGTTGTTTTTGTTCTTCTGGATTTCTCCCTTCCAAAGACGTCTAGGATCGGAATCCTCAAGCGGGTACCCTGGATTCTGCTTGTTTTTTGGGTGGGTGGTGCTCTATCGCATTGCAGCAGAGTTTGCAATCTTGCCTACGGATCTTACACAGTGAAGAAGAACGACACTCTCGACAACCTCACCTCCACCCTCTTCCAGAGCGTTACCGTATCCGATATTGTGCAAACCAATGGATTGCAGAGTCGTGATTTTATAGACAATAGTCAGGAACTGAAGATTCCCTTCAGCTGTGACTGCATAAACGGCAGCTTCCTCGGCCATACCTTTGTTTACGCTATTCAGTCGGGGGACACGTATGGGAAGATTGCCGATTACTACTCGAATCTCACATCTGCAGCATGGTTGCGCGCCGTGAATCCTTACGACTATACGGGTATCCCGAATAACGTTAACCTCAAAGTGGTTATCAATTGTAGCTGCGGGGATGCCGGAATATCGCGCGACTACGGGTTGTTCTTGACTTACCCTTTGCGGGCTGGAAATAATCTATCTGCTCTTAGTAGCCAGTACAACGTGTCCAACACATCTTTGCAGCTGTATAACCCATCGGTCGATTTTAATCTTGGCAGCGGCCTCGTGTTCATTCCTGTGAAAGGTTCAATTCAGATCTCCATAACGCTTCTCCGACATTGAATTCAGACCTCTATCCTTATCTTTTGCATTGAATTATGATTTTTCAATCAGTGTATTCCTTCATTTTCAATTGGATTTCTAAAAGGTCAGCAAAATTGATGAGGATTTGGGGTCATGCTTTAGTGTCTTTCACTGTTGTGTCGATATTTTTTTTAACGATCATGGTGCAAAATCGAGATATGGAATGTGAGCTTGATTGCCCATATGATTGTGCAATGTTAATTGTTATGTCTTGTTTCAGTAAGGCATAAGTTCATATATGAAAAGATCAGGTAACACTTGAAAATTGGTTAACGTCTATCAAATATCTCAGCGCTATGCGACGTTACAATCAGAACTTCATTAATGCAAACTTCTTGAAGCAACTAATGCGTTCCGGTCCATGCTGCTCAGGGGGACTGAATGCAAAGAAAGAGATTTCAGTAGAATCCAAACTTTTAACTAACCACTCTTGGTTGCTGTTTTTCAGGTGCATGTTACCAAACTTTTAATTGCGACTTTTGATGAACCGTACTTTAGCAAAAAGAGTGTAATGTATGGTATCATCATAATCATTTTCTCCATATGATAAACAATCAGACACCTAGCATTCTTGATGTGTAAGATGGTCTAGCTTTCCTTGTTGCGAGTTGTAGAGGAAAATCTGTCATAGCTGATGGCAATTCTGTGTTTCAATAGACTAATAGGGTTATATGCCAAACCTCACGGCGTCTCAATGTAGAATTTATGACATTCCTGGTTCTATCTTGTTAGTTGATCCTCACGGAACTCTTAACACACATATTGAAGTCTTGGAACTGGTAGGGTTCTATGCTGAAGCCCAAAACCCAGAGATTTTCACAAAGAATGTCGGGATTCAGAATTTTGAGCCCTCAATATAACTGCATAAACCTACACTTTTTGCCTTTAAATTAGGAGCGTCTTGCCACATAGTCCAGAAAATGCCTATATTTTAGTAGATCCTAATGGAACTTCCAACACAAGTTATAAAGTCCTGGAACTTGTGCATGTGGTGCATGCACATGGATTGGAAGAATGTCTTACGAAGATTTTGATTGATAATTATAGTTTTATAAATGCCAAAAGATTTCTAATGCTTCCTGGGCGAGGCACTGAATATTAATGATACAAACCTTTGAGGGTTGGATGATTGTTTTCTGGTTTGAGTCCACGAAGAAAATAGGTGCATGATATGTTTGCTCCTTTGTTTTAGTTCATTTAGTGAAAAAACTGTCATAAATCACAAAATCATGAAGTAGCTATGTGGGAAAATATAGCGGATTTGTCCACCAGGGTCACCTATAATGGACTATTGACTTGATCCCCAGACTTAGTTAAGACACGGTTCAGTTCTTGGTGATATGGACCCATTTAAATCCAAAAGTTGACTGGTCTAAAAACAGGTTCTCATGTGTGCATCCATCAGGCTATTCCAAAAGGCATATGCATGTCCGAGCATTTTATTAGGAGGACACTTAGATGAGAGGCATTGAAGCATGTTCAAGCACGACATCTTCAAGGTTCATATCATAGTTTAAAATTGGTGGGTTGTCCCAGTGACTCATCTGTGTCAACCTATTCAACCCTCCTACTAGGCAAACCCAGTTGGTTGACCCGTCTGCACATATCTACCTTCATATATTCAACTTTTTAGGTTTAATTATACATTGTTAACATCATATATAGAAAGTATGATGATATAAATGGAGTTAGTTGTTTTATTTGTACATAAACCTATGCTCATGTTAATTTTCAGTAAGATATGGTATTCTATCTATTCTAGTTACTATTATTTGCTAAAGGTTTTTGTGATTTTTTTTGGTTGAAAATCTTGATTTCAATATCATGATTTTACAGCCTAAGTTTCTCTTTATGAAAGTGAAGTTTATACATCATATTGATTAGTTGATTGTGTTGCTTGATATAATAGTTTGATGACTCATAAAAATGATGGATTTACTTTCCATAGTTCATATTTTTCGGTACTTAGATATTAGTTATATCACTAGATGTTACCTAATTATTGTATGTTAATGTTTTTATGATCATAGATATTTTTTTGCTGTTACGTGCAATTATTTTATTTATATAATATACTTACATTATTTTTATATATAAAATAGAAGTTAGCAAAACTTAGCCAAATCACTGAGTTGACAAGGCTAAGTATGAGTTAAGACCAAGCAAATGTTGCCACGAGTGACTGGATTTTTGAACTATGGTTCATATATAATGAATGGCTGAAAACTTTTCTCTTTTATCATTAACATACATGAATGCCAACTTCCGCAGTAAACTTTTCATGTCACTCATAGATGCCTTGTGCACCATATGGATTTAAAGTGTGTCAATTATGTCTGTAAAATTTTCATAATACTTCAAAGAATTTGTTTTGAAAAACCACATAGGATCTTGTTTGGATCTTTCAGATCCATTTAAGTCTTCTATAAACCAATTTCACTTGTTCTTTGTATCTTAGAAAATTCTACAGCTATATCTGGAGCATTTCATTAATAACCTGTATAGTCCATTTTATTGCTTTTGTTCCTGTAATTGGTAGAATTTCAATCGCCTTCTTTTACTGCTTTTTGCTATTTCAAATTTGTCCATGAAGCACTATCCTTAATTGAGAGACAAAACTGTATAACGGGTAAGGTGGCAATTGGGGGATGACTTGTGAGTTATGACTAAAGGATGCAGGGATTCAATTGTGTTGTCAAAATTTGTATGATGTCATGGAGAAGGACACTGCTTTGTCTTCTTATTTGATATTGAAGACTAATAAAGACTTGATCTGTTACAACTGTTCTTGCAATAATTGTTTTTTGTTTAATTCTTTGCAGATTTAAATGGAAGCTATCACCCCCTGCCTTCAAGGTACACTTTAGTCTACGTGGTACACTCATTTTCATGGTTACCATTAATTTCTACATATTCTTGGAAGCTCACTCCCTCAGAAGCTGGAAACTAGGTGCTTCGGAAACTCTCTTTCCATGTTATGGAAAGCACACTTCCATGGATATGAGATTTTGGACACAGTAATTGTACTTTTAATAAAACTCAACACATTTATGCAGCTAAAGAATGTGATTCCTCTAAGAAGAAAACTTTAATTGCACCATTTTAATTGAATTAGGGGGTAAATTATAAATGATGAGTCAGTTTCAATTTATTCAATACATAAAAAGATGTAATTATTAAAACTTAAAAGTCTTATAGGCTAGTTATTTTAAAGATTAAGTCAAAACAAAAATCTTTAAAATTAATTTCTCATAAATAAAAAATCTGTACACTATAATGTATTCTTTTGCATATAATTCTTAGATTTTAATGTCAAAGGTAATCCGTCTTTGCTACTTATTGATTATTCTGACATTAATGAATAATGTTGTTCCTACTTCTAAAATAAAAAATTCCTGATTCACATCTTAAACATTTCCTAGCCACTTCTTGCTTCTCTCTTCGCATGAATCTAAAAAGCCCTTATTTTGCGTTTCCACTTTCTGTCAATTCTGTTTCTCCCTTCGACGTTCTTGGTTCATGTATATGATATCTCTTATATGTGTGACTAGTTTTGCTATGCAAAGGTGTCTTCTGTCTTTTTTCATTTATAAATATCTGTTTAGATGTTAATACAGTCTGTGGTATTCTTGTCATTTTATTTTATAAGCTATATGTTTTGTACTTAACATTAAGTCCTTACCCTTATCATACATTCAATGTTGTGAAATGCCCTGTCATAGTGAAAATTTCTCTTAAACATAAATAGTGTGCACATACTTTTTTATATGGATAGGCTCTGCACATATTTATTAGGTTATGAACTCACTTACCTTGGACCATCTTTCATTTCTCTAACTCAGAATATCTCTGCCATTTTGCAGCTCAAAAGGTTCGACTCTGTAGCTTATTTTTTCTGCTGTTTTTGTTCTTCTGTTTTGGTTATAAGCACTTCTCTCCAACAAATACCCAAGTTGTTGGTAGTGTAATCCACTTAACTTTATGAGTCGCGCTGAAACTCAAATAAAGCAGGACTTGGTACGGGAGCAATTGCTGGTATATCTGTGACTATAGTCATTGTTGCACTCTTCTTGGCTGCTTTTGTCTATATTACTTTAGCTAAAAGAAAGAAAAAGAAGGATCGACAGTTGATTTCTTCAGATTCAGGAGATGCACTAGCAAACAACTCCAGACCCACACCTGGTAACTTTTTCCTTTTACCACTTTAGCTCATTTCTTGCAATTCTTTCAATATATAGAGGACTTTGCCAATCTACCAATCACCAAAATATGATATTCTTTAATGTAATTTTCTTTTATATTGTGGACTGTTGTGAACTAATGTGTTGTTAAAAATAGAAGCGATCAGTTATATGATTGACAGATATATATGTGCCTATTGGAACTAAACACAAATACATGCACATACACAAACACATTATATCTGCACACACTGAAGTAGGGAGAAAAAGAATCTTGTGCTTATTCACCAGAGGCACAATAAAACAAGATACATCCTGAATATATGTGTGTCTCTGTGTCTGCATGTGTCTCACGTGGGGTATTAAGTATTCCACTTTCTAGGAAAGCAGGTTTCATTTACAGTGAGTTTGTTCTTTGTTTATGCTTCAAAGAAGAGGCACGTTGTTGAACAATCTAGCTTTTTGTTTATGGTATCTGTCATTTTAATTTTACTTTGTCCATGGAAAAAGAGTACTTTGTGTTGCTGTTTATAACCATGACCTTATTCATGCTTAGTTTGTTATTAGTTTGGTGTCAAAGAAATAAACTGGAATGCTCAAGCAGCTAGCAGTTGGCAGGACAGTATTGTTTTTTTGTCCAGTTTTGGGTTGCCTTAGTTTTTGTCCAACTAATGGTTTAAGTTGAATGAATCTTTTAGATCTCTTTGGTGCATGCCGCCTTTCTACCGTTGAAGCAAACAGGTCCTAGTGAAGTGTGCATTTCATAAACAATGAACGTCCACTAGAAGCAACAGCATCCCACATGACTTTCTATTACTGATGACGACAGTTTCTCTCTTTCTCTCTCTCTCTCTCTCATGCCCTTGCCAAGATTGCATTTATAGTGCAATCTTTGGTTCCTAAACTTTTTGCTCTTTGGTTCTTATTGTCTTGATTTCCACAAAAAGGTTCTTTGTTCCCCTTGTTCCCATTTTCAGAAATGGATTGGCGCCTGTGGTGCATTCCTCACATTTTGATTCTCCCTCTATGGTTCTGTTGGCTTACCAAATTGCCTCGGTATCCATTAGTTATTATGTCAAATGGCTTTGTCAGAGCTGCTTAATATTGCAACCCAAGAGGGTTCATCTCTCCATGTATAAAATGCTCTCTCTTTGGAGCTTGTTGTTCCCAGCTTATTCCCCTGAAAATGAAACTCTATTGCATCTGAATCATTTACCCTATTGGAGGCAATATCTCATGTAATATCCTTGTTTGTGGCCGTGGTTTGGTAGAACTTGTCATTCGTGAACTGACATGATTGCCACCTGATCTGTTTTTATTTATCTTTCTTCTTTTCCTTTGTTCTCCATTCATTTTACTCCTTTACCCTCACCCAAAAATCTATTGTTAGGCATTCTTCCTCAAGTTGTAGAAAGGATATCAATCATTCCCAAGATGCTAGTAATATCTAAGAACCTTGTTCTTGTCACCATCTCTGTAAAGATGTCAGCCAATACCTATTGTGATCATGCATGTGTGGCACAAAATAATTTCACCTCTATCTTCTCTCAAATAAGGTGATAATCAATGTTTGCCTTTTCATGGTAGACTATGTTACAAGCAATTTTATTGACCGCTTATTAAAATACAAGTTCATAGAGAGTTCCCTTTTAAAATGAAAGCCAGCCAATGTCCTTTACAAATTCATGTGGCATAGCTCTACACTCAGTTTTTATTTTATATTATTTTGATAAAAACATATCATTCTCATAAACAAAGCGTCTATACTTAATCTGAGCACTTGATTGAGCAAATGCATTCTGCTTCTTACTCCTTCAGAGAACTAAATTCTTGCTGGCATATACACATTACCAAGAGGCAATCCTTCTAATAGATCAAACCCATGCACATTAGTATTATCTTCGAAATTATAATAGTGATGGTTAGCGTAGACAAGCCCTTTTCCAAGATTCTTTTTCAAGTATCTTAAAATGTTGTGCATTGCCATCTTGTGCAAGGAGAGGGGCATGAGTGAACCTAGCAACTATGTTTACTGTGAATGATATGTTTAGTTGAATGGTCAGTAGGTAGATAAGGTTGCTTATATCTATGAGATAGTACCCCATATACACGTCTTTGTGATTGTACAATACCTTACTTGATCTAAGAGACCAAGAACCTTAATTTTGAGGAAGTAATAAAGGTTTCTCATGTCTTTAATGTGGAAGACCCATAATGATTTTCTTTGTTGGTTCATATCGCCGACCCCAATTGTTTTGGGATGAAGGCGTAGTTGTTGTTGTTGTAATAAAGGTTTCCCATGTCTTTAATGTCAAACACTTAGTTTTTCATTAGTGACTTAGATATAGACTGGTGGGGAACAAAGTGATGAAGAGGATGTCACATGAGGTGCATAATCCTTTTTGTTTCCTGAGTGCAATAGGAATGTCTATATTGTAATGAAATATGCGGAAAAACAAAGAGTGTGATAAGCACTTACAATACCCACTAATGAACCAACAAAAGAGGTAACACCCAAACCCACAAGAGACAACACAACATAAAAATATAAATGTCTCTTATTGAAAAAGAGAGAGAGCTCTCAAGAGTGAAGAATACAAGAGGGGTTCACCCCTATATATACACAAAAGAAGGAGAGGAGGGATGACCTTATGGCCTTAAAAGCAGAGCCACCTAGGGGCTCCCCATGGAGTCGTTGGGAGCCCCCAACGGTCACAAATGTGACCGTTTGGGGCCCCATCGACTCCATGGTGGGGCCCCTTTTATGTGAGCAAAAAACAAAAATAAAAAGAAAAATAAAGTGCAAAAAGATTTACAAAAATAAAGGAAAATAACAAGTATCCCTATCGGGTACTTGTGAAATAACTAAAATACCCCTATTGGGTATATTAGACAATGTATATATATATATATATATATATATATGGATTACATGTATTTTAACACCCTCCCTCAAGCTTTACGGGGATATAACCGAAAGCTTGTTAAGGAGAAACAAAAAACGAGCAGCAGCAAGGGCCTTAGTGAAGAAGTCCGCCAACTGGTACTCGGATGTGACGTAAGGTAGTGCTATGGTTCCTCTTAGGTATTCATCACGTACGTAATGACAATCCATCTCAATATGCTTAGTACGCTCATGGAAGGTGTGATTGCTTGCAATATAAATTACGCTTTTGTTGTCACAACACATCTTCGAAGGAGTAGAGATGACAATGCCCATATCACTGAGGAGACTTCTTAGCCATACAAGTTCCATGGTTGTAGTGGCCATAGCACGATATTCCGCTTCCGTTGAGGACAAGGATACTTTGTGCTGCTTCTTGCATCTCCAAGAAATCATAGTCACCTAAGAAAACACAAAATCCTGTAATTGAGATTCGATCATTGGGATTTCCTTCACAATCAGCATCAGTATAAGCAATTAAATCAAGTGATGAGGAGGAGGAAAGAAAAACTCCCTTAGTTATGGTGTTTTTGATATATCTGACGATCCTTAAGACGACACTCATGTGCACGGTTGTAGGTGCATGTTAAAACTGACTGACAGAGTGGACGACATGAGCTATGTCTGGCCGAGTGATGGATAAGTAGGTTAGAGACCCAACAAGTTGCCGGTAGAGAGTAGGATCCTCGAGAGGTGTTCCATCTTCCAACCTTAACTTTGCATTGATGACTTCAGGGGTTTCTGTCTTCTTATCATCGGAGATACCAAATTTGGAACAAATGTCAGAAGCAAGTTTCATCTGAAAGAGAATGTACCCTCGAGGAGAGTACGCCACTTCAATTCCTAAAAAATATCTTAAGAAACCAAGGTCAGACATGTCAAAATTTTCTTTTAAAACTTTCTTAATATCATTAATTCCTTGCTCATCACTTCCAGTGATGATCATATCATCAACATAAAGTAGTAAAATAACTACTGAAGACCCTGCACTTTTCACAAACAAAGCAGTGTCAGTATAACATGAACGAAAATTCAAACTTATCATTACATTACTAAATCTATCATGCCAAGCCTTTGGGGCTTGTTTCAAACCATATAATGCCTTTTTAAGTTTGAGAATTTTATTTTTTATCAATACATACTCCTGGTGGAAGATCCATGTAAACTTCTTCATTTAATTCACCATTTAGGAATGCATTCTTAACATCTACTTGATAGATAGGCCATTTTTTGACTGACGCAACGACAATAAGAGTCCTAACACTGGTCATCCTAGCTACGGGTGCAAAAGTTTCTTCATAATCTATACCGTATTGTTGAGCATATCCTTTTGCTATTAATCGAGCTTTATAGCGTTCTAATAAACCATCACTTTTAGTTTTAATTTTGAAGACCCATCTGTAATGAAATATGCGGAAAAGAAATGTATGTCCTACAATGGACATTCACACATAGAAATCAAAGAACAAGTCCAAAAGATGACATACACAAAGGCCAATAATGGCTAGAAAGCATAAAATCTTATAAATGCACTAAAGGGCTTGAAGAAGCCACACATTACAAAGGGGGAGACCCCACTTATTTATAGGCAAGAGAGGAGTGAGAGAGGGTTTAGAGAAGAGAGAGAAAAGACACCATTGGGAGACCCAACAAGGTGTCGTTGGGCTCCCAACGGTCACAATTGTGACCGTTGGGGGCCCAACGACTCTTTGTTGGGCCCCCCAATGAAGGTGCATTTAATGCACAAAAAAGAAAAAGAAAAAATAAGGAAAAAGGAGAAAAAGGAAAAAGAAAAGAAAAAGTAAAAAAAGGAAAAAAACTATACTGCCCCTATTGGACGATTTTACAGAAATACCCCTTATCGGGTATGGGTGAATATATTTTTATATATATATATAAATATATTGATTACATGTATATTTTAACACCCCCCCTCAAGCTTTACGGGGATACAACCGAAAGCTTGTTGAGAAGAAACATGAAACGAGGAGTAGCAAGAGCTTTAGTGAAGAAGTCTACCAACTGGTACTCGGATGTGACGTAGGGCAGTGTTATGGTTCCTTTTAAGTATTCATCTCGAACATAGTGGCAGTCCATCTCTATGTGTTTAGTCCGCTCATGGAAGGTGTGATTGCTTGCAATGTAAATGGCGCTTTTGTTATCACAACACATCTTCGAAGGAGTGAAGATGATTACGCCCATATCATTGAGGAGACTTCTAAGCCATACAAGCTCCATGGTTGTAGTGGCTATTGCACGATATTCCGCTTCAGTTGAGGATAATGACACCTTTTGCTGCTTCTTGCATCTCCAAGAGATCATAGAGTCACCTAGGAAAACACAAAAACCTGTAGTTGAGACTCTATCATTAGGGTTTCCTCCCCAATCAGCATCAGTATAAGCAATTAAATTAAGAGATGATGAAGAGGAAAGCAAAACTCCCTTAGTTATGGTGTTTTTAATGTATCTGACTATTCTTAAGACTGCACTCATGTGCACAGATGTAGGTGCATGTTGAAACTGACTGACTGAGTGAACTGCATGAGCTATGTCTGGCCGAGAGATGGATAAGTAGGTCAGGGCCCCAACAAGTTGCCGGTAGGGAGTAGGATTCTCGAGAAGTGTTCCATCTTCCAACCTTAACTTTGCATTGATGACCTCAGGGGTGTCTGCCTTCTTATCATCGGAAATTCCAGATTTGGAACAAATGTCAGCAGCAAGTTTCATCTGAGAGAGAATATACCCTCGGGGAGAGTAGGCAACTTCAATACCTAAAAAATATCTTAAGAAACCAAGGTCAGACATATCAAAATTTTCTTTTAAAACTTTCTTAATATCATGGATTCCTTGTTCATCACTTCCAGTGATGATCATATCATCAACATATAGTAGGAGAATCACTACTGAAGATCCTGCACTTTTCACAAACAACGCAGTGTCAGTATAACATGAACGAAAATTCAAACTAGTCATTACACTGCTAAATCTGTCATGCCAAGCTTTCAGAGCTTGTTTTAACCCATATAGTGCCTTTTTTAGTTTAAGAATTTTGTTTTCACCAATAGATACTCCTGGTGGAGGATCCATATAGACCTCTTCACTTAATTCGCCATTAAGAAATGCGTTCTTAACATCCAATTGATAGATAGGCCATTTTTTAACGGATGCAACTGCAATAAGAGTCCTAACACTAGTCATTCTAGCTACGGGAGCGAAGGTTTCTTCATAATTTATTCCGTACTCTTGAGCATACCCTTTGGCTACCAACCTAGCTTTATAACGTTCTAATGACCCATCACTTTTAGTTTTAATTTTGAAGACCCATCTACATCCAATAGACTTCTTTCCAGTGGGTAATGAAGTTATTTCCCAAGTTTTAGCCTTTTCAAGGGCACTAAGTTCTAGTTTCATGGCTTCAACCCATTGAGGAATGTTTTTGGCTTCATTATAGTGTGATGGTTCATGATAAGAGTGTAATGCAATTAGGCATGCCCTATATTTAGGTGTTAGGGACTCATAGGAAACAAACCTATTTGGTGGATTGGAGATCCGGCTAGATCTCCTTAAAGAGGTTTCTTCTTGGTTGGAACTTTGAGAATATTTTTCTAACGCACTAATGGGAGTTTCTTGACCACGCCTAGCATAGGTTTGTATTGACCTATTTTCAACATCATTACTTCCATTTTCAGCATTACTAAGAGGAGTATCCTCTAAATCATTAGAAACATCCTCAATGTGGGGAGTCACATCTTCTTGAGAGAGAAGATCAAATAAGAAAGCATATTCGCTTTCATCAATATCTTTATTTTTCTCAAAACCGTTCTCATTTTCTAAAAATGTAACATCTTTGGAAACATATAGTTTGTTGTTTTTGGGATCGAAGCACCTAAAACCCTTTTGATTTTCTTCGTATCCTAAGAACACACATTCGATAGCTTTGGGAGATAACTTATCTCTTTTATGTGTAAGGACAAAACACTTACACCCAAAAATTCTTAATCTATTAAAATCGGGTGTTCTTTCAAAAAGTTTTTCATATGGAGATATATTTTGTAGAGATGAGGATATCATCCTATTTATCAAATACGTAGAGCTTAAGGCGGCTTCGGCCCAATAGCATTTTGGAATTTCTTTGGAAATGAGTAGAGTCCTAGAGGTTTTCAAGATGTGTCTATGCTTTCTTTCGGCTAGACCGTTTTGTTGGGGAGTCCTAGGACATGACCTTTGATGACAAATTCCATTGGTTTCCAAATATTCTTGAAATTCATTTGATAGATATTCTCCACCGGAATCGGATCGAAGAATGGAGATATTAGTTGAAAATTGATTTTTGACAATCATATGAATTTTTTTTAAAAAAGTTAAAGACTTCGGATTTTAGATTGAGAAAATATATCCACACATATCGAGTGAAATCATCAATGAAGGTAACATAATATGAGTATCCTCCTTTTGATATGACTGGAGAAGGACCCCAAACATCCGAATGAACTAGTTCAAAGGGTCTTTTTGACACAAATGTTCTTTTTGGAAAGGGGGTGGATTTCATTTTTCAAAAAATACAACTCTTACAAACAAAATGTTTCTCATTACAAAATCTCTTTCCAAAAGGAAAGGAGTACATTTTTGAGAAGCTTGGATGTCCAAGTCTTTGATGCCAAGTTTCTATATTTTTATCTTGGACATAATTACAAAATGAGTTAGTAGGAAGTTTCAAATTGGTCATGTAGTAGAGATCTCCCCTCCTATGGCCTTGCCCAATCCGCTTCCCGGACTGGAGATTCTGTATAGAGCAATCTTGGGTTGAGAAGGAGATTTCACATCCATGATCACATATTTGAGAGACAGATAAAAGATTTAAATTAAGCTGAGATACTACTCTTACATTTGGCACAAAAAAATCTTTTGAAAAATCTAAGGTTCCAAAACTTTTAACTTGTAAAGAGGTACCATCGGCGATGGAAACAAAGGAATTTTTGGAGTTGCTACATACATTGGATAGTCCATTTTCAATAGGGGTCATATGAAAAGATGCTCTTGAGTCAAGAATCCAAGAAGGCGTACTTGAAGGAGAAGAAGAGGCAATGGCGGCTCCCGAAGTTGATGGTGACTTGAGTAGGATTTGAAGTGCTTCAGATAGTTGAGCAAGGGAGAATGACTCTTTCCCTTTCATTGGCTCCTCCTTCTTTTGCGGGATTTCTTCAATAATAGCAACTTTACCTTTTGGAGGTTCATTTATCTTTGGACAATTAGGTCTTATATGACCCGGTTCTTGACAATGATGGCAAATGACTTTCCTATAATTGCCATTATAGTTATTTTGCCTCCCAAAGTGTGGAGGCTTGTAGGTTTTCATATGATTGCCGGGTTTAGTCACGACAAGAACTTCATCTCCTCCTTTAATCATACCAAGACGTGTTTCCTCTTGGCATATTTCGGCTATTGCATCTTCCAAGGGAAGTGGTTTGGATCTATGAAGGAGGGAGAACCTCACTTGTTCATATTCGGGCCTAAGCCCATATAAAAATTGGAAAAAGTGTTCTTTCTCCATTTGTTCTCTTCGCATTTCCACATCTTCACTTGATACCCATTTAGGTTCAAGAAGGGATAACTCATCCCACAAAGGGCAAAGAGTGCTATAGTAATCTCTTACACTCATTTCACCTTGCTTAATGGTACGGATTTTCTCTTGGATAAAGAATTGACGAGCAAGGTCTTTTTGGGTATACATACCTTTCATAAAGAACCATGCTTCATTTGCTAGGCGGAATTTAGCAATTTTGGCGCAAATCTTTAGCTCCACGTTGTTCATGAACCATGCAAGAATTTTTGCATGCTTACTTTCCCAATCTTCAACCTTGGATTGGTGATCTTCAATAGCCTTCATGCGAGCATTTCCTTCTAGGGCTTTTTCTTGATCACCATCTATTTTCGTAAGTTGAAGTTGAGGTTCCCTAATGGTGCCCATAACGTATCCCCAAAGCTTTTTACCTTTGAGGTTGTTCTCCATGGCGGCGGCCCACATCATGTAGTTAGTACCATTGAGCTTGAAGGAGAGATCAATCTTTTGTTCTCCTTCCATTATATAATCAACAATGGAGGACAAGCAAAGAGAGATAGAACAAGACAACAAACAATATGAATCAAGAGCACAACCAAGGCTCTGATACCATGTAATGAAATATGCGGAAAAGAAATGTATGTCCTACAATGGACATTCACACATAGAAATCAAAAAACAAGTCCAAAAGAGGACATACACAAAGGCCAATAATGGCTAGAAAGCATAAAATCTTATAAATGCACTAAAGGGCTTGAAGAAGCCACACATTACAAAGGGGGAGACCCCACTTATTTATAGGCAAGAGAGGAGTGAGAGAGGGTTTAGAGAAGAGAGAGAAAAGGCACCATTGGGAGACCCAACAAGGTGTCGTTGGGCTCCCAACGGTCACAATTGTGACCGTTGGGGGCCCAACGACTCCTTGTTGGGCCCCCCAATGAAGGTGCATTTAATGCACAAAAAAGAAAAAGAAAAAATAAGGAAAAAGGAGAAAAAGGAAAAAGAAAAGAAAAAGTAAAAAAAAGAAAAAGACTATACTGCCCCTATTGGGCGATTTTACAGAAATACCCCTTATCGGGTATGGGTGAATATATATATATATATATATATTTATATATATATATATATATAAATATATTGATTACATGTATATTTTAACACCATCTACATCCAATCGATCTCTTTCCAGTGGGTAATGAAGTTATTTCCCAAGTTTTTGCCTTTTCAAGGGCACTAAGCTCTAAGTTCATGGCTTCAACCCATTGGAGAATGTTTTTGGCTTCATTATAATGTGAAGGTTCATGAAATGAGTGTAACGCAATTAGACACGCTCTATACCTTGGACTTAGAGACTCATAGAAAACAAACCTATTAGGAGGATTGGAGATTCGGCCGGATCTCCTTAAAGAAGTTTCTTCTATGTTGGACTCTTGAGAGTATTTTTCTAAGGCGCTCATTTGAGTTTGTTGACCACGCCTAACATAGGTTTGGATTGGTCTATCACTTTCATCTTTAACATTGTCAAGAAGAATATCCTCTAGGTCATTCAATGACTCATTAGAGATTTCCTCTTCTTGAGGAGTCTCATCTTCTTGGGAGAGAAGATCAAATAAGAAAGCATATTCACTTTCGTCAATATCTTTAGTTTTCATAAAACCATTTTCATTTTCCAAAAAGGTTACATCTTTGGATACATAGAGTTTGTTATTTTTCAAGTCAAAACATCTAAAACCCTTTTGATTTTCTCCATATCCTAAGAAAACACATCCAATAGCTTTAGGAGATAATTTGTCTCTTTTATGTGTAAGGACAAAACATTTACACCCAAAAATTCTTAATCTATTGAAATCGGGTGTTCTTTCAAATAATTTTTCATATGGAGATGTATTTTGTAAGGATGAAGATATCATTCTATTTATCAAGTAAGTTGAGGTTAAGGCGGCTTCGGCCCAAAAACTCTTTGGAATTTCTTTGGAAATAAGGAGTGTCCTAGTGGCTTCCATGATGTGTCTATGCTTTCTTTCGGCTAAACCATTTTGTTGAGGAGTCCTAGGACACGATCTTTGATGACAAATTCCATTTATTTCTAAATAATTTTGAAATTCTTTTGATAGATATTCTTCACCTGAATCGGATCTAAGAGTAGAGATATTACTTGAAAATTGATTTTTGACTATCATATGAAATTTCTTAAAGAAGTCAAAGACTTCGGATTTTAAATTGAGAAAGTAGATCCACACATATCTAGTGTAGTCATCAATGAAGGTGGCGTAATAGGAGTATCCTTGTTTTTAGGCCCTTCATTCAACTTAGGGCAATTAGGTCTTATGTGACCCGGTTCTTGGCAATGATGGCAAATGACTTTTCTATAATTGCCATTATAATTATTTTGCCTTCCAAAGTGTGGAGGCTTATAGGCTTTTACATGATTGTCGGGTTTAGATACGGCCAAAACATCATCTCCTCCTTTAATCATGCCAAGACGAGTTTCTTCTTGACATATTTCGGCTATGACATATTCCAAGGGAAGAGGCTTAGATCTATGAAGAAGGGAAGATCTAACTTGTTCATATTCGGGCCTAAGCCCATGTAGAAATTGTAAGAAGTGTTCTTTTTCTATTTGTTCTCTTCTTAGCTCCACATCTACACTAGAAACCCACTTTGGTTCTAGTAAAGATAGCTCATCCCATAAGGGTCCAAGAGTGCTATAGTAATCCCTTACACTCATTTCTCTTTGCTTGATAGTCCAGATTTTTTCTTGAAGAAAGAATTGACGAGCAAGGTCTTTTTGAGTAAACATACCTTTCATAAAGAACCATGCTTCATTAGCCATCCGAAACTTAGCAATGTTGGCGCAAATCTTGAGCTCCACATTGTTCATGAACCAAGCAAGAATCTTCGCATGCTTACTTTCCCAATCTTCTACTTTAGATTGGTGATCTTCAATGGCCTTCATGCGTGCATTTCCTTCAAGAGCTTTTTCTTGATCACAATCCATCTTAGTGAGTTGGAGTTGTGGTTTCGGAATGGTGCCCATAACGTATCCCCAAAGTTTTTTACCTTTGAGGTTCTCTATGGCGGCGGCCCACATCATGTAGTTGGAGCCATTGAGCTTGAAGGAGAGATCAATCTTTTGTTCCCCTTCCATTTAATCACTCACAAGAGAACAAACGAAGAGAGATACAAAAAACAATAATATATAACTACTCAACTAGCTTTATTAAGAAGAAGAGCATGTAATGAAATAAGCGGAAGAAACCAAGAATGCTAAAGCATTCACTATGTCCCACACGGACAAATGCAACAAGCACAAGAGAGAAAATCCACTAAGGGATATACAAAGGGCCTTATAAAAAGGCTACACACATGAAAAATAATATCACTATTATTGAAGAGGAGCTCTCAAGAGCAATACCACATACATGGGGGGTTCCCCCTATTTATAAGAAGAGGAGACCAAAGGGGCTCCCAATAGAGTCGTTGGGAGCCCCCAACGGTCACATATGTGACCGTTGGGGCCCTCAACGACTCCATTGTGGGGCCCCTTTTCGGTACCCAAAAAATACAAAAATAAAAATAAAAATAAAAATAAAAAATAGTGAAATACGAGAAACAAAATAAGTACCCCTATGGGGTACTTTGTGAAATGACCATAATACCCCTATCGGGTATTATGGTATTATTACATATGTTTTAACACCCCCCCTCAAACTTTACGGGGGAATGACCGAAAGTTTGCCAAGGAGGAACAAGAAGCGAGGAGCAGGCAGGGCTTTGGTGAAGAAATCAGCAAGTTGATATTCTGAAGTGACATATGGCAGTGTTACTGTCCCACGAAGATATTCATCACGTACATAATGACAATCCATTTCAATATGTTTCGTCCTCTCATGGAAAGTGTGGTTGCTGGCAATGTAGATAGCACTTTTGTTGTCGCAACAAAGCTTCGAAGCCCCGGTAATTTCGATTCCCATATCTTGAAGAAGACTTCGAAGCCACACCAGCTCCATTGTAGTGGTTGCCATAGCCCTGTATTCTGCTTCAATAGAAGACAATGAGACTTTCTGCTGTTTCTTGCACCTCCAAGCAATTAGCGAATCTCCTAGGAATACACAAAAGCCAGTAGTTGAGATTCGATCATTTGGGTTTCCTCCCCAGTCAGCATCAGTATAAGCTAGTAAATCTAAGGAAGAGATTGAGGATAGGAATAGCCCTTTAGTCAAAGTATTTTTAATATATCGAATGATCCGGAGCACAGCACTCATATGCACAGATGTAGGAGCATGCTGAAATTGGCTTGCAGAGTGCACAGCATGAGCAATATCGGGCCTGGTGATAGTCAGATAGGTGAGGGAGCCTATGAGTTGCCGGTAGGGCGTAGGATCGTCCAGCAGAACTCCATCCTCCAGTCGTAGTTTAGCATTGATAACCTCGGGAGTCTCCACCTTTTTATCATCTGAAATCCCAGATTTGGAACATATGTCTGCAGCAAGCTTCATCTGTGACAGTATATACCCTCGAGGAGAGTATGCAACTTCTATGCCAAGAAAGTACCTGAGAAAACCCAGATCAGACATATCAAAATTATGTTTTAACATATTTTTAACTTTAAGAATACCGCTTTCATCATTGCCAGTGATGATCATATCATCAACATAAAGCAGAAGGATGATGATACTATTACCTGCATTTTTAACAAAAAGAGCAGTGTCAGTATAACATGAGCGAAATCTCAATTGTAACATGATAGCACTAAATCTATCATACCAAGCATTAGGGGCTTGTTTAAGACCATATAAGGCTTTTAATAACCGAAGGGTTTGACCTTGGTTAACACTGATTCCCGGCGGAGGATCCATATATACTTCTTCATTCAACTGACCATTAAGAAAGGCATTTTTAACATCTAATTGGAATATAGGCCATTTCTTAGATGATGCTACCGCAATTAAAGTTCTAACGCTTGTCATGCGAGCCACGGGAGCAAAAGTCTCCTCATAATCGATGCCATATTCTTGTGAGTATCCCTTAGCAACTAATCTAGCTTTATAGCGCTCTAGGGAACCATCACTTTTAGTTTTGACTTTGTAGACCCATCGACATCCTATAGCTTTCTTATTTGGAGGAAGGTGAACTATTTCCCAAGTTTTAGCTTTATTTAAAGCATCTAGTTCAACTTTCATTGCTTCAACCCAATGAGGTATACTTTTTGCTTGATTATAATGGGAGGGTTCATAGTAAGAATGCAAGGCTATTAGACAAGCTCTATATTTAGGTGAAAGAGTTTCATATGAGACAAACCTATTAGGTGGAATTGATTCTCTAGAAGAACGCCTAAGGGAGGTTTCTTCTAGGGGTTCATTAAGCCGCAAGAATTTTTCTAAAGCACTAATAGGTTGGGCTTCCTCACGCCGAGTGTATACTTGGATATTGTCACCATTAGTTGGTGATACATCATCATCATGAGAATCATGAGTATTTTCTAAAATTTTCGGATGACTCAAAGAGTCATCATTTGAATCTTCTAAAAGATCATTGATAAACATATAATCAATTTCATTTGATTTTTCCAATATGTCAAATCCATTTTCATCTTCTAAAAAGGTTACATCTTTGGAGACAAATAACTTATTGTTTTTATGATCAAAGCATCTATAGCCTTTTTGATTTTCACCATATCCTAAAAATACACATTCTATTGCTTTAGGTGACAATTTATCTCTTTTATGTAAAAGAACAAAGCATTTACACCCAAAAATCCGAAGACGATTGTAGTCGGGTGTCATATTAAAAAGTTTTTCATAAGGAGAGATATTATTCAATTTTGAAGATGGCATCCTATTGATTAAATAGGTGGAGGTTAACACGGCTTCGGCCCAAAAATTTTTAGGAATATTTTTAGAAATGAGTAAGGATCTAGTGGTTTCCAAAATATGCCTATGTTTTCTTTCCGCTAGACCGTTTTGTTGAGGAGTTCTTGGGCAAGATTTTTGATGACAAATGCCATGTTGTTTTAGATATGCTTGAAAATCATTTGATAAGTATTCTCCACCCGAATCGGATCTAAGAATGGATATTTGACTTTGAAATTGATTTTGAATTTTTGCATGGAATTCTTTAAAGAAGTTAAAAACTTCCGATTTAAAGTTAAGAAAATAAATCCATACATATCTAGTATAATCATCGATAAAAGTAACATAATATGAATAACCACCTTTAGATAGAACCGGAGATGGCCCCCAAACATCGGAATGCACCAATTCAAAAGGTCTTGTTGTCACAAAGGATCTAATAGGAAAAGGAGTAGACTTCATTTTGCCAAAAATGCAATCTTTGCAATTGATATCTTTTTCTTTACAAAACTTGTGTCCAAAAGGAAAAAGATACATTTTAGAGTAACTTGGATGTCCAAGCCTTTTATGCCAAGTTTCAATATTTTTGTCTTGGACATAAGTACAAAATGAGGTATTTGGAAGCATTAAATTATCCATAAAATAAAGGTCTCCCTTCCTATGGCCTTGCCCAATCCGCTTCCCGGACCGGAGATCCTGCACAAAGCACCCTTGGGATGAGAAAGATATTTCACATCCATGGTCGGCTATTTGAGAAACGGAAAAGAGGTTAAGATTTAATTTTGGAACTATTCTAACTTTTGGAACAAGGAAATTTTGAACATTTTTAGAATCAAGAGTTCCAACACCATTTATTTTGAGAAAAGTTCCATCGGCCGTAGAGACACAAGACATTTTTGAATTGGTGTGCACATTGGTTAATGCATTTTCATGAGGGGTCATGTGAAAAGAGGCTCCGGAATCTAAAATCCAAGAGTACGTACCGGGAGGTGATGATGAGGCAATGGCGGCACCGGAGGTGGAAGAAGTGACCTTTAAGATTTGTTGAAGAGCCAAGGAGATTTGTCCAAGAGTGTCTTTGAGATCCCCGTTCTTGCCGTCATCTTCTTTGGTGGTGGATTCTTCAACGGAAGCCACCTTTGGCTTGAATGCCCCATTTAGCTTTGGGCAAACGGGTTTAATATGTCCCGGCTCATAACAATGGTGACATATAATCATTTTTCTTCCACCACTCCCTTGCTTACCAAAATGAGGTGGTTTGTATGTTTTAACATGATTGCCGGGTTTAGATACGGCAAGAACTTCCTCTATGCTTTTACCCATGCTATGCCTAGTCTCTTCTTGAGTAATCTCGGCAATAGCTTCTTCTAAGGGAGGAAACGTGGATCTATGGAGAAGTGAGGATCTCACTTGTTCAAATTCGGGACGAAGCCCAAATAAAAATTGAAACAATCTATCTTGTTCCATTTGTTTTTGTCTTAGAACCACATCCTCCATAGATACCCATTTAGGCTCTAAAAGAGCCAATTCATCCCACAAAGGATTTAGAGCACTATAGTAATCTTGTATGCTCATGTCGCCTTGTTTTGTGGTTCTTACTTTTTCTTGCAAGAAATAAGCTCTTGCAAGATCCTTTTGGGTAAACATACCCTTCATAAAAAACCAAGCTTCATTTGCCCGGCGGAATTTTGCAATATTTGCACATACCTTAAGTTCGACATTATTCATAAACCATGCAAGGATTTTTGCATGGTTGCTCTCCCAATCTTCCATTTGATGATTATAATCTTCAATGGCCTTGAGACGAGCATCGCCTTCAAGTGCTTTCTCTTGATCTCCTTCCATCTTTGTGAGCTTAAGTTGGGGTTCCGGAACGGTTCCCATTACATAACCCCAAAGCTTCTTGCCTTTGAGATTATTCTCCATTGCGGATGCCCACATCATGTAATTTTTTCCATTGAGTTTGAATGATAGATCGATCTTTACTTCCATTGCTACACAAGGAAGATGTGAGAAAGAAAGAAAGTAGAGAGAGACAAGATTTTACCTTTAGAAGATCTTATGGCTTTGATACCATGTAATGAAATAAGCGGAAGAAACCAAGAATGCTAAAGCATTCACTATGTCCCACACGGACAAATGCAACAAGCACAAGAGAGAAAATCCACTAAGGGATATACAAAGGGCCTTATAAAAAGGCTACACACATGAAAAATAATATCACTATTATTGAAGAGGAGCTCTCAAGAGCAATACCACATACATGGGGGGTTCCCCCTATTTATAAGAAGAGGAGACCAAAGGGGCTCCCAATAGAGTCGTTGGGAGCCCCCAACGGTCACATATGTGACCGTTGGGGCCCCCAACGACTCCATTGTGGGGCCCCTTTTCGGTACCCAAAAAATACAAAAATAAAAATAAAAATAAAAATAAAAAATAGTGAAATACGAGAAACAAAATAAGTACCCCTATGGGGTACTTTGTGAAATGACCATAATACCCCTATCGGGTATTATGGTATTATTACATATGTTTTAACAGAGCATACACAAGGCTCTGATACCATGTAATGAAATATGCGGAAAAACAAAGAGTGCGATAAGCACTTACAATACCCACTAATGAACCAACAAAAGAGGTAACACCCAAACCCACAAGAGACAACACAACATAAAAATATAAATGTCTCTTATTGAAAAAGAGAGAGAGAGCTCTCAAGAGTGAAGAATACAAGAGGGGTTCACCCCTATATATACACAAAAGAAGGAGAGGAGGGATGGCCTTATGACCTTAAAAGAAGAGCCACCTAGGGGGCTCCCCATGGAGTCGTTGGGAGCCCCCAACGATCACAAATGTGACCGTTGGGGGCCCCATCGACTCCATGGTGGGACCCCTTTTATGTGAGCAAAAAACAAAAATAAAAAGAAAAATAAAGTGCAAAAAGATTTACAAAAATAAAGGAAAATAATAAGTACCCCTATTGGGTACTTGTGAAATGACTAAAATACCCCTATTGGGTATATTAGACAATATATATATATATATATATATATATATATATATATATATATATATATATATGGATTACATGTATTTTAACATATATCATCCAAAGGATCACTTAAATCTTTAATACCTGACAGTGGGGGAAGTGGACACCCTTGGGTTAAAAGATGGCAAGTCCAAATATGAGATTCTAAATCAACAGACTGCCTTTTTGTAGTTAGTTCTAATTTATACACAATACAAGGAGGGAGGAAAAAGAAAAATATCCCTAGAATGCAACATATATGAAAGAGTGCTTCTAATAAAAAAATAGGCAAAAAGTCCCCCATTGTAATGAAATAGCTGAAAATACAAAAACAATGCCACTAAGGGCTTTATAAGATTACAATCACAAAAGTGCATAAGCACAAACTAATGCCTTTAAGGGCTTACAAGATCGCAACACAATGTGCACAAGTACAAGTCCACTATAGGACAAAACAATAGCCATCAAAGGGCAACAACACAAGCACTAAGTGCATATAAAACATTAAGGAATTAAATAGAAAAACACAAATGTAAAAAATATTCATCTTTATTGAGCATAAATGCTTAAGAGAATCATTAATAATTGAGGGGGAACAAAGCTCCTTTATATACACATGACAAGGGAGAGAGAGACCAAATGGGAGCTCCCAATAAAGTCGTTGGGAGCTCCCAACAGTCATATTTATGACCGTTGGAGTGCCTTCAACGAGCGCCCTTGCTTAAAAGAAAAAAAAAAAAAAAATAAATAAAAGAAAAATTGTTCCTAATGAACAGTCCCTATTACGTGAGTAAAATGATGAAAATACCCCTAGTGGATATTTACCTATTACATTATTATACATAATATATATACATATACATCTTAACACTCCTCCTCAAACTTACGGTGTGATATATTGAAAGTTTGGAAATACAACAAAGAATCAATGTGAAGGATCTAAGCCTTAAAATGCCTTTATCGATGATTATCCCGAAACGCATGCATCGACTATCTCTATCTTCACGACATGATGCATCAAAGATGTCCTTTCTCAATCATCTGTCACATTTTTAAGAGTCTATAGAGAGAACAAACCAAAATATTTCAACTACACAGGGAAAATATCTTAGCCCAATAGTTATAAAGTTTTAAAACCAATATATTTTAAAACAAGAATAAAATTTTCAAACAAAGTAGTAATAATTTTTAGAAACATTAGATAATCATTAAGAAAGACAAGAGGAGTCTTCCTCAAGGATGAATTTTTATGAAATCGAACCATAATCATAAAATCAACATATTTTTTTGTAATAACCCCAAATTGACCCTCAAAATTTTGTGGATTTTTTTATATAAATAATTAATTTAGAAACATTGCGAAAAATATCCCATGGACTCAAGGCACATTACAGATTTAATATACACAACCCAACAATCATTCCACATATAGAATAAAAAAACCATGAATTTAAATTGAATTTAATTTAATTAAATAGTCCCCATTTAGGGTTCACATATTCCCTCAAAATAAAAACTCTTTAACACAGTAAGAACTCGGGCCACCACATCATAACCCTCGCTCCCTCGAGCAAGTTGGTCCCTCCATCACTGTGCTTCGGTACCTTATTTTTTTTTTTAAAATGATTAAGAACCAAAGTTCTCATACAAGACCCTCTCGAAATCCAACAGTAAGGAAATTCGCGTAAATTAAATCAAACATAAGTTTAAGAGAGCTCAACAAACATCACATTTAGAACAAATTTGCAATGTAAGCAATTCAAATCAAACAACCAATAATTTCATGCTAAACTAAATATTTAGGGATGCATTATGCATAAATAACTTTTTAAGTTTAATTATCAGTATTGCTTTTGTATGCATGTCCTTACTTAATGCACACAATTTAATTATCATCGTGGATATTCAAAACGGGTCAAATTCCTGAGGTTCAAGGTAGTTTCCAGTGGTATCTTAACATACAATTTATATTTTATTTACTGGGTTCTACTTATGTTCCTCGACCGACATCAGGAATCATCACCATCAATCGGAACATTAAGAATCATCACTTAATGTTGGGACGAGAAGAAAATCAACATTTTATTAACACCACTTTCTTGGTATACCAATAATTGCAGCTGAATCTAACAACAACACCCTCAAGCAAAGTGACAAAAGTTTCCTACAACCGTGGTCGGGAACACCAACCACACATCGGGTTCGTGGAAAAAACAAATACACGGTATTTAGTATCCTCACGGTCCCCCATGACGACCATTCGAGGTTTCTACTCCTTTCAGAGGGCCACCAAAGAAGAAAAATTATTATACTGTTTGGTTTCTTTTATCATTCTTAATCAGTTAAGAGTTCTTTGTACAAGAACATTTATGCAAATCATCATGCAATAACAAATTTGGGCCATTGACTTGTTAAATTCAACAGTGTAATTAATTCAAAAGCAATACAACAAAATTTTGCAATGCATTTATAACTTACTACTGTATTAGTAACACATGCTCCTGGTCTCCAAAGGCCCATAAGTGGTTCACACACAACCACTACATAATTTAAATAACATTGTAAACTTTTCAATTAACAACAATCACCCATAGACGAATACAATTTGGTATTCACGATTCATAAGACATGACACCAAAGCATATTCATGACTAATGAACAAATGCAAACTTTATCAAGCGCATCAGATGTATCATATTGGTCTAGAATTCAACCTTTTTGAAACCGACTAATTTCAACACTTATTAGGTTCAGATTCAATTAAATATCCCTGGCCTAGATTTCATGGTTCTAACAGAAATCAGATTTTTGAGACAACATAAGTACAATTTCAGTTTTTCAAACAACCTTTCCAATCTCATTCTAATCCATTTAACAAACCAATTTACTCAAATTTAAGGAAGCAAATCCTGTACACAAAACCAATCTCATGTATGCAAAGTCACGATTTTCATAATCAGATTTCTACATACATGACAGACAAAACACTGAAATCGGATTTGAAACCTAATAAACACTTAAATGAATTTGTCCATGCAACCTTGACTAAAACAGGAAATTAAACATGGTATGTATAACCAAATCATTGCATACAGAATTGGATGCCCAAAAATTTCAGAATGCATATATATATATATACATATATATATCCTGTTTAATATATATATGATCAAGAAAACTGCAGATATACTTAACAAACAGAATACATTCTGGTACAGATTCAGGAAAAATCGCAGGTACATGTATTCATTGTAATACATGCCTACACTTGTCCAAAAAAATCACTGCTGCGTATACACAGTAAAATACACGTGTTCCTGTTTAGGAAACACAGCTGCAATTTTACATGCTGTCCAGGATATCAACAACTAAGTTTACGGAACAGCAGACTGTACATGCCATCAATCTGGCTTTCACGAGGTTCTGTTTATGCCTCCAACACAAAAAATTTATCAAAGAAATCCTAACAGGCGTACAAAACCCAGGTTTCCTTTTTTTTTTATATATAGATTTTTTATCAAAATGGAAACCCGGCTGATTATGCTGACGTTACATGGGCATGTGCAGGAAGAAAACATACATTGTATGAAAATATGAATCTGCTCAGAAAATAAACCAGATTTGAAACAAAAAAAAATTCAGGCAAGCATGTTTGGTATTGGATTTCACGAGCATGAAGCACATCACAAATCAGATTGGGCAGCCATGCTGTCAGTTAATATAATCAACTGCATGCCATGGTTCATGTGTTTTCTTTTTTAAATCTTACGAATCATATGGAAACATCTATAGCGTATATTCTGGGCATAAATACCTGCCCATACTTTACTTCCAGTCATGCAGAAACAGTCTGTCCAAAGTTTAACAGCTTAATAAATAGCCTACTGAAAACTAACAGTTATCTGCGGCACAAAACCAGCAGCATAGTATATATATATATATATATATATATATATATATGCTGGAAAAATTTTCTGGATCGCAGCCATAATGGGTTTAGAAAACTATCTTGAACCGCAAACTCAAAACCGACTGCGATTTCTCTTTCTTTTTCAAGCCTGCTGAAACCGAGCCCTAAATCACAATTTTAATCTCATGTGATCAACCTCTGCTAACATCTTTCTACTGGGTTAAGAGAAAGAGCCGTACCTTTGCTTGTAGATTCGTGAAAACATAGAGGAAGGAGGAGACATTGGAGAGGGTCTTCTCTCTCTCTCTCTCTCTGTACAATTCCCTGTACGGTTCTCTCTCTCTCTCTCTCAAAATCGGTATTGAGAGAGAGGGCTGATATGGTTTATATAACATAATAGGGACTCCCATAGGGGGGACGTCCCATAATATTTTTGGAAATAGAAAACCTTCTATTTTCTTATGGAAATAGAAGTCTTTCTAGATAGGGACTCTTATATGTATAATATAAATTTGGTTTTAAAAAAAAAGTTAATTTACCTTATCATACATGGATTTATGGATCTTGGCAATGGGTCCAAGATCCATATCACCAATGAGCCATGGATCTTGGCAACGGGTCCAAGATCCATATTACAATTGGATCATGGATCTTGACAATAGGTCCAAGATCAATATCATAAATAGATCATGGATCTTGGCAATGGATCCAAGATCCACTTTAACGTCAACCACCATATATATTATACTTATAAAAATATATTTATTTAATAAAAATTACTTTTATTAAATTTTATAATTAGAAAAAATTTGTGAGATATTACATTTTTCAAGAAAACATAACATTGGCCATAAGAAAATTTGATCATTAAAGGATATATGATTCATCAAGAAGAGATAAACAATTATGCGTAAATAATATCCTAAACATTTCTATCATGCATATAATAAAAAAAAAAGGTCTAAAAAAAAGAGCTAATTAACTTCATGCATACAATAATATGAACAACATAATTAATAGGAAACAAACACACACACACACACACACACACACACATATATATATATATATATACATATATATATATATATCCAATATGCAATTAAAACATATTTAATGCACATAAGACCAATAAAAATAACTATTTTTATCAATAAAATGCATGATTTTAATGTAAAAAATCAAATTTCCTTCAATTACGAACAAAAGTGTCCACCAATATCAAGTGGATAACACACATGTATTTACGTAAGGAACACACTCAACACCCATAAAGGGGCACACGTAAGAAGGCTCACAATATAAAGAAAACCTCAAGTATGCAAAAAATGCTTTAAATTTTTATTCATAAACATCTTCCGTACAAAGAAAAATAAGTAGTAAAAGATTAGAAATTTCAAGGAGAAATTAAAAAAAACCCACATAACAAAGAGAATGTTCTTTGCAAATCAACATTAATTTGCGAAAAATACGAAGAGATTTTCACAAATATCAAGAAGTGATATTTTGCAAATTTCAACAATAGTTTGACCATTACGAGCAATAACCTCTTAGGCCTCTAAACCTCAAACATTAAGTGTATCAACGACTAGAACAAGAGTATAATCATCATGCCACTAAAGGGCCATGTATGTATAAATATCTCTTGCCTACATATAATGATGCTTAAAAACAAGTGTATCAACGACTAGAACAAAAGTATAATGCCAACGATGAGCTAAAATCGCACACAAAGGTGTAAATAAACATCTCTTGTCTACATATAATGACACTAAAAAATCAAGTGTATCAACGACTAGATCAAGAGTATAATGCCAACAATGAACTAAAATCACATACGAAGGTGTGAATAAACATCTCTTGCCTATATATAATGATACTAAAAAAATCAAGTGTTTCAGCTGCTATATTAAGAGTATAATCACAATGCCATCAATGGACTAAAAACACACATGAAGGTGTGAACAAACATCTCTTGTTTATGTATAATGACACTTAGATAAGAGGAATAATAGGAGGAAACACAAAAGGTAAGAGAGGTTGTAATGATAACACACTAATGTTATCAATAAAAATATCAATTTTAAGTATTAACCATATTTCGAAGAACTGTGGTTTTAAAAAAAGATAGTCATCACAAATAAACAGAGTTACAAATATCCATAATAACAATGACCATACAACAAATGAGCGATACAACACACTCAGATCCAGACATCAAACAATTGTTAGTTAGAGCCAAACTATAAGTTGACAATCAAAACTGGCATAAAACGAGGTGCACACAACTCACTTCAACATCTCTGAATAAAAAATAACAAGGCCAAGAGAATTGATGCATCATATAAAAGTTTGTGATGGAAACAACAAATGCCATAAGAAGGCAATAAATACTCACAAAATTCATTTTTCCAACAAGTGAGTTCAAATATAAGAACCGATTTCCAAAACAAAGTTTCAAATCAAATCCAATAACGGTAGATGAAAAACTTGGATTGAATGTAGTGCAATCATAAGCATCGTTAATATAAGCGAGCTATATAGACAAACAACTCAATCTAGATTGCAAGTCTATTATAAAACAATCAATGCCATTAAAGAGGACCAAAACATATATAGAGATTCTTAAATAACCATATAAAAAAACCAAGTGCATACACAAGTACAATTAATCATGATTTTTTACAAAGAGATCAAAAGAACTCATGTATATGCAATAATATAAATAACTTAAAGCCATATATCTTATACAAAAGACATGCATAAGAACAAATTTAAGCATATAGATTTAAGGCACTATGGATACAATATAAAAATTTATATTTTATAAATAACAAGTATACAATGAATTAAGAGTATTTAATCAAGAACACATGTCCACCAAAGATCTAAGTGGACAAACACGTCCATCAATAATAGACAAGTACTAAAGTGAACCATGAGAGAAACACGTATAACTCCCATAAAAATACAAAATTTTCTCATGATTCTCAACTTAATATTTTATTAAAAACTAAGTATGCAACACAATATTTAAATCACATGCAAAACATGTAAAATAATGCCATGAGACTAATAACATAATTATAAGTACCACAAAAAAGATCAACAATATAAACACTTAATATCATAACTATTGCCTCGCAAAAGACCCATAAAAGACATTTATTAAAGTGAATGACTTATAAAAAATTATACTCAATACCTTGTGCACGAACAAACAATCTTATTCATCATGTAAGGTAAACATAAGTGCATAATGATCAAATATCAATAAAAATTATTTTATAAGCTAAATTATAATTTTTAACACTTCATATGCTACTTTTAATATAGCAAGAGTAAAGAGAAATATTATTCAAGCAAAATTTCATAAAATTATACTTGTGAAATGCACACAACATCATTATTTTGAAATATCTCAAATTATTTAAAATATATAACAATTTATCAAAAAAACAAAACAAAACCAAGTTCAATAATACGAACATGATTTCACATTTATAATCATAACTTATTCAAATAAAGCATCTAAATGCCAACAATACATGCTCAAGCATACACGATTGTATACATATATATCAAATAAAGCAAGTTTTGAAAAATTAAGATTCAATCGTGATTTCAAAATATACATATATCTAATTTCTAAAAAATAAACAAATAAGTCTTAAGATATTTTATAAAAAACAAGTCCAATGATGATTAAAAAGCCATTTAAAGATATTTTTTTTGTTTTAATAATAATAACATATATATGTATGTATATATATATATATATATATATATAACGATAAAGAAAATAAGTGTTTTCACATGAATAATGCATGAAATAGATAACACAAGAAATACTTAAAGATATAAGATACATACCAGATCTATATTTCTCTTGAATCCAAGCCACAAACCGATCATGAATCCTTCACGAATCACAAACTCGAACCGAAGAATCCTAAGACCCTAAAGAGGCAAAATGCCAAGAATAATTTCTTGGCATTGATACCATGTAATGAAATAGCAAAAAATACAAAAATAATGGCACTAAAGGCTTTACAAGATTACAATTACAAAAGTGCATAGGTACAAATCAATGCCATTAAGGGCTTACAAGATCACAACACAATGTGCACAAGCACAAGTCCACTATAGGACAAAACAATAGCCATCAAGGGCCAACAACACAAGTACTAAGTGCATATAAAACATTAAAGAACTAAATAGAAAAACACAAAATATAAAAAATATTCATCTTTATTGAACATAAATGATTCAGAATGAGGAGATACGTAAGAAGGTAGGTGTTGCACCCATTGAAAATAAGATGAGAGAGAATCATTTACGGTGGTTTGGACATATTCGGTGAAGGCCTAATGATGCTCCAGTTAGAAGGATGGAGAAATGGGAAAATATATTAGTTAAAAGAGGTCGGGGTAGGCCTAGGAAGACATGGATGGAGGTGATAGGAAAGGATATGAATGCTTTGAACCTCACCGAGGACATGGCATTGGATATAAATGATTGGAGGAGAAGGATTCATGTGGAAGACCCAGAATGATTTTCTTTTTTGGTTCATATCACCGACCCCAATTGTTTTGGGATGAAGGCGTAGTTGTTGTTGTTGTTGTATTGAACATAAATGCTTAAGAGAAGCATTAACAATTGAGGGAGAACAAAACTCCTTTATATACACATTACAAGGGAGAGAGAGACCAAATGGGAGCTCCCAATAAAGTCGTTGGGAGCTCCCAACGGTCTTATTTATGACCGTTGGAGAGACTCCAACAACTCTACGGTCAAAAGACCATAGAGCCCTTGCTTAAAGGGGCAAATTACAAAAAAAGGAAAATTAAATAAAAAAGGAAAAAATTGTTCCTAATGAGCAGTTCCTATTACATGAATAAAATGATGAAAATACCCCTAGTGGATATTTACCTATTACATTATTATAAATAATATATATACATATGTATGAATATATATATATATATATATATGCACAATATGAAACAATATATATATATATATATATATATATATACACACACACACATGTACATCTTAACACCCATAGCATAAAGAATTAGAGAAAAACTCAATAATGGACATATATAAATGCGACAAATTCCAAGTAGCTGTTAATCAATAAAGCCACATAATAATGCATGCTAATGCTACATGCTAGATCAGTGTTGTGAAAAGCGTTGAGGCGTAGCGAGGCGCTCCACCAAAATCTGAGGCGAGGCGTAAGCCTCGAGGCGCAAAGCGTAAGCCTAAAATTTTTTTATTAAAACTTAAAAAAACTATAAAATTTATCTAAAATTATAAATAAATAAGAAATGCTTTATTGATGAAGCAACAACCAACAAAAAATAAAAAATCTCAAATTTGCAGATTTTCATATCAGGTGTATTTGCAGATTTTCATTAAAAACAAAAACACGTAGATACCACGATTTCAACATATTATATCTTTTTCACTGTCAAACACGCATATCAAAATTTTCCTCAATGCTGGAAATGCATATCAGGTGTATTTGCAGATTTCCAGCAAAAGCAAAAACACGCAGCTGCAGTGATCGTATCCATTAACATACAAAAAAATTAACCATCTAATGAAACATAAAACACAAACATTTTTTAATATAACACCATGTTTCTGTACATAAAAGAAAATGCAGGACCCCTAGCAGATACACGATGGAATGTATTTGGCACAGAATCATCCTGACAAAAAAAAAAAATAAAATCACGCCTCATAGCAAAGTGCACTAATCTTTTGTTTTTCTTTTATTTTCAGATGCATATTGAGAATGCCGAGCACATTCAGAGGTGTATTGAAAACGTAGAACACCTTTGGATGTGTATTGAAAACGCAAAGCATACTCAGAAGCATCTTGAAAACGCAGAGCACATTCAAAGGTGTATTGAAAACGCAGAACACATTAACTGAAAACAAAAAGAATAAATTAGAATAGTTGAATGCATTTTCTGTGCATGAACTACGGCAAAAAGAGAGACAAAATCTGTGCATTTTTTTGTATCACGCGAGAGACGAGAGAAGAGACAAGAAGAAGAAGAGGAGAACGAGAGAGCAAAAAAAATCCATACCTGTTTCGGGGCTCCACCATGCGAGAGAGAATGTTGTGAGCCTGTGAGAGTCGTGAGGGAGAGAAGGCTGTGAGAAAAAAACAGAGATAGGGGTGAGAAAAAAAAATAAAAACGCATAAAGGGGTTGTAGGGCTTTCTTTAAGCCCTAGTTTTTTGGTCGAATGAGGGTTTTGACCCTCATTTGACCAAATAAATTGAGGCGTGTAGGCCTCAGTCCGAGGCGCGCCTCGCCTCAAGGCGTGCGCCTCAAGGCCTATGAAGCGCACGCCTCAAAGGTATTGCGTTTCAAGCCTGCACCTCAAGGCACAAAGGCCCTCGCCTTGAGGCGAGGCGCGCTTTTTGAGCCTTGAGGCGCGTTTTTAATAACACTGTGCTAGATTAATATTTAATAAGTATGAACAAAGTTAAGTTTTTGCTTCATTCAAGTATTCCTCTGGTCATTGAGAATATTGCCCCAATCATTGCTGTTGATACTTGTATTTCCATACTATAATTTAATATACTAGGAATACTGTGAAGATCAACTCACTGTTGATTTTTGCCCAGCTTGTCATGTAAATATGGTAATGAGAAGTGCCTTTATTATTAGATTCTTCTATATGGTTCTTTCTGCCATCATTTTGTAATATGAATCTTTTTGTGGATGTGAACTTCAGCATTTCATTTTATAATTGTGTTTTTGTTGCAAAGTAGTTTAAAAAATACAAAATGATTTCTTGTTTTTCCATTATTGTTTACACCTTAGTTAATTTTTTGTCCTTTCTATCAACATCTTCAGAAAAGGTGAGATTTTAGTTGATCTTGTGACAGTTTAGGCTGTTTAAATTGCTTACATTGAAAGAGAATTTTTTTTGTCATTCTTTTCACCTTTTCAGCACATTTCTACTCCTTTTTTAATATCATAGAAAAAGTGGATGTTTTAGGATCTTTAAGCCGATTGGATGAGCAAAAATCATTTGGTACTACTGGTGGTGGTGTTTCATCGGGGCGCCTAGGCATCACTGTGGACAAGTCTGTAGAATTTTCTTATGAGGAGCTTTCTCAGGCTACAAATGATTTCAACATGGCTAACGAAATAGGCAGAGGAGGATTTGGAGCTGTATATTATGCTGAACTCAGAGAAGAGGTATTCAATTCATGTTACTGTCGATTACTGTTTGTTTAAAAGCACATAAGAAATTCTAAACTATTTGCTTCTGCATGGGGAATTAAATGCCACTTGTATCTTCTGAAACTTAGAAGCTTGCAAAACATCATTTGTTGCCCTTGAATAATCTAGCTCTTGTCTTCTGCCAACAGTGGTGAGTTACATGATAGACATTCCAAAATTGTTTTCAGGCTAGATGCCTTAGGGCCTGTTCACTTAGTGAATAGACAACCCATTTCCTTTGAGCGGATCTTTCCTTGCATGGGTGAAACAAACATCATGGCTGTTAAGGAGAGTTCGGATCCGGTACTGATCCGTCCCAATGTCCAAGATGAGAAAGACACCAACTGGGAAAGGACTTCTACAGCTAACAGAATACCAACAAAACTGGAATGTGATGAGTTATATGAGAAGCTAATCCAAGAAGAGAAAGATGCCTAATGGATGAAGACTCCTACAGCTGATAGGATAACTTCTAATGTGGATTGTGATGAGAAAGATGGAAAGCTGGTTCCTATGATCAAGGAGATCATTAAGGAAACCAAATCCAACATGTAACCCAACTTTTTATTTAAAGAAACCTCTCATCTCTGATAAAAGTCTCTGATAAAAGTGAAGAGAGATAGGGAGAGAAATATCTATTGCCCGTTGATGTAGACTCTTCCTGAGTTGAACCACGTTAAAACTGGTGTTTGTGTGCGTGCGTGCGTGGATCTGGTGTACCATTTATATGGTATTAAAGCCACCATAATCTTGCGATCTATTCGAGTACGTGCCTCAACAAACTCGTGGTCTACATTATTGAAAGTCTGTAATATAATGTAGTATAAAGATGTGTAAAATAACTTTATAAGGCTATTATATACATACCCTATAAAGAAGGGGGTATACTAGTCTTTTTAGTCCTTTCTTTTTGATATACTCTAAAGTGGGTTGACCCTTTATGTGTAAGCAACTTCTCACACACGATAATGGTTGGAATAGAACAACTTTTGTTCTCTCCTCTCTTGAGCCTCCTCTAACCCTAGTCTCCCTCCCTCTTCTTTCTTAGTATTTCTAACATGTTATTAGAGTCAGAGTGGGCAGGGAAGACAAGGATTTGAATATGGAAGAAGTTGATGAACTTGGTACAGCCTGACGTCATCCTCGAAGGAAAGATTGGTCTGCTCAGACCAGTTTTGGTTAGTTTGGCTTATCCATTTGCTAGGATTTGATTTTAGAAGTTCTACAAATCAAAGCCCATTGGATTTGGACTTGTTTTGGATTTTTACTGATTTTTCAAGATTTTCTGGGTTGCTTGAAAGTTTCAGTCCAGAGTTGGGAAAAACATTGAATCTGGCTCAGTTTTTGGTTTTTGGAAGCTTAATTCAGGTCATTTTTGCTATAGGAGGTTGACAAAAGTGTTTGGGTCAATTGTTTTAGGGTTTTGGAGAGGATTTGAACAAGATTTGGGGCACTTTTAGCTTGTGGCAAGCCATTTTCTGGTTTTTCAAGGTGTCAACTGCACCTAGTTGGTAAGGTTGTGCTGCATTTGTGTGGATTCAGATTTTTTTTTAAGTATAATCAGCATATTTAGGTGTTCATTTGTGCCTTGTGTCATCCACTTGACGTTTGAAGTGCCTTTGGTTGGATTTTTGGTAAGCTCAATCCTTTATATTTTTCGTAATATGCATTGTTGGTGGTACCATGGAAAAGGAGGAGATTCAAATTATCCCAATCAAGTTAAATGGGACAAACAATGCATATTGAGCTGATTTCTTGAAAGAAGTGGTTGTTGGAAAAGGATTGGGAGGCTATTTGAATGGTTCAAAAATAAAACCTAAAGCTTCTAATGTAAAAACCAAAAAAATAAAATAAAATATGTTGGACCCATGTCGTATCCAGATTTGGACCCGACCCGGATCCAAAAGGAGACAGGCGGTCGGGCACCACCTCACCGCCCACCGCCTGCGTGTTTTAAAGATAAAACACATAGGGGGAGGGACAGTCGATGAGCCCCTCCCCCATGCGTCGACCACCGCCCTCCACCTGGCAGCGATCACCGCTCCCCTTCTCTATTTTTCGGCAGCATCGCCGGCAAGCCCCTCTCATTTCCCCTATGCTCTCTCGTTCTCTCTCTCTCTCTGCACTTTCTCCCCCCCTGTGTCCAGTCGACGCCACCACCGTCGCTCTGCTCCCTCTCTGCGGCTCGTCTAGCCATCGCTACCTGTGACCGACGACAGGAAGACGTTGGGGACAACGTCTCTGTCCCCCTTCCTCTTCTCTTTATCTCTCCCTCTCGTTCGACCACCAACTGTCATCGCCCTTGCTCCAGCAGCTCGACCAACATCCCTGACGCCGTCGCCTTCACCTGTGCCATCCGTGGACTCCCCCGTCGCCGCGGTCTTCCTAGGTAAATCCCATCCCTTTTTTTTTCCTGTTTGCTGTCGGTGGACCAGAGCCACCATCGTGGGTGGCTTTGGGTCTACCAGGAGGGTGGTGCCGAGCAACCCTCCTCGCTGTCTGCTTCTCTCCTCTTCGTCTCCCTCGACCCTCCTGTTCAAGGGTCGGTGGACCAGAGCCACCATCGTGATGGCTCTGGGTCTGCCAGGGAGGGAGGTGCTGAGCACCTCCCCTCATTCTTTCCCCCTCTGCTTTTCGGCCGGCGGCAGGGCTGCCGCCTGCGTCGCTTCTTCTCTCGGGCGTAGGGCTTACGGGGGAGGGGCTGCTTGTGCCTTGGTCGGCAGGGTGGAAAGGCAACCCTGCCTGCCTCTTGTTCAGGTAAGTTGGCAGGGGCCGAGTCCTTGCCACTTTGCCGACAGGTCGGCAGGGGTAAAACCCCTGCCGCCTGTGAGAAGGGTCTTGGCAGGGGGTTTTGGGGCCCTTGCCTGCCCATTCGTTTTCACCAGGGACCCTCCTTGTCTCTTCTTTTTCACAGGGAGGGTCGCGCCCTCCCTGTCTCCTTTTTGATTGTGCAGGGGAGGGTTCGACTCTCCCTACCTTTGTTTGTTTCAGGGAGAGGCTCGAGCCCTCCATGCCTTCGAGCTACACAGGGGGAGGGGTCGAGCCCCTCCCTGCTTGTTTATTGCGCAGGGAAGGGGGGGGGGTCGGCTCCCTCCCTGCTTCCCTGTTTCACTGGGGAGGGGCCGAGACCCCTTTCCTTGGTTTGGGCAGGGAAGGGACTGAGCCCCCTCCCTGCACCCTCTTCTTTAGGGCAAGGGCATCGCCCCTGCCATTGCCAGTTTTCGGCAGGCTTGGTACTTTCCGACAAGCAAGGGCGAAGCCCCTACCTCCTCGTAGTTTGCTGACAGTAGGTCAGCAGGGGCTCACAGCCTCTGTCTCTGCTTCTTGCTCTTATAGCAGGTGCGCAGGGGCACGATGCCCCTGCCTCTGCTTCTTTCACGTCAGGACAACGACAGTGCCGCTGACCTTCTATTTTTGGTATTAGCTTGCTAAGATCGTCGCTTTTACAGCTTGTACGATGGATCCCGCTCGCGCTCCGCGACCGGAGCCGTCAATCGCTTACACTCGCAGACGTCAGCTAGCTCGTAACTCCCCAAGGTAGGAAAAGATTGCATAGAGGACTTGGACAATTGAATTGAGTTCAATTAGCTAAAAAGTACAAATAAATAAATAAATAAATAAATAAATAAAAATATATATATATATATATATATATATATATATATATATATATATATATATATATACGAGTACACATTTAACTCAAGGATGCGGTTTCACGATCATTGTCCTTTACTTTCTGTCATGTCTTTACTTTGCCATCGCGCTTTGCGCCTAAGCTCTTGCTTTTGCAAATGTTTTGTTATTGCCTTGCCATTGCAGATGACGCTCATGTTTTTGCTCATTGCATGTGCTTTAAAGACATCATCGTGGAGGATGCAAGAGGCATTTACCTCTCTTCCTCTTGCGACAAGAGTTGAGTTGAGAGTTGAGTGATACATCATCGTCTAAGGAGAGAGATCCCTGGCAGGGATCCTGGCTTTTCGAGTACGCAGTCCTGCAGAGTAGACTTGAGATTTTAGGAAGCTGCGCAAAAGCATAAAAAACTATCCAAATCGAAGTATTTGGAAGGATGTGATTGGTTGGTTCTGTTCGTCTATTTGAAATATCTTGGGTAACCCCGAATTGGGGCTTGAGCGAACTTCTTAGCAGGGTTTTTGTTGAGAAACCCATATTCCATCTATCGAGACTGATATCGAGTAATGCGAGGCATGTAGATACCACGATAGCGGATGAGATTCTAGAAAATCGCATGCCAAATATTGGCACAAGCTGCTTACTATTTTAAAAGATAAAGAATGTCAAAAGTAAAGTTTGAGAAACATTACATCTTTGTGAAACACTTCTGTTGAGGCTTCTATTGATGAGCTATACCCCTTTCATCCTAGAGTACTTGTAGTCGTGCACTATATGCTAGTCTTGCGATGATCGGATGAGACAGTCGTGCGACCTCGAACAATGCTAAATGCATAATGCTGTAATCAAATAAAATGATGATTGATCGCCTTCACAGGCTAGATGCTCGAGTGGTTGAAAGACCACAACATAGAATGGGTCGTTAGTTAAGCAACACCTAACACACCCATTTGCTTCTTATTGTCTGTCAAGGGAGAGGACAGAGCGGTACAAAACTTCAATGGACAGGTTGTTAACAACCACCCCACAGGCAAAGATCCGACCTCCTTAGTCATTGGAGTTAGGGGAAGAGGCTACCAAACATTATCCTAGGTGGTAGATCCTATGAACTTCTGCAGAAGTTGGATGCATCCGTTGCCAAGTACCTGCCTTTGGGGAATCCTCTCTCGGCTAAAGCCGTCTGCTTAGGAGCGGACTCAACTAGTTATTCGGGTTATTGAAAATACATAGAATAACAGACACCCGAACTAGTCTCATTTGTTTCTACGATTTGTCTTCGTGTACTCGCAGACCAGTAATATCGAACCATAAGTCTGTTCACACTGGTTGATGGGTCATAAGACTTTTGTGTGTTTTTGGTAAATGACACTTCACACCTACATAGTTGTATTGCAGAAAATTGCATTATGATTGTTTGTGTGAATATATCATGAATATTTGATTAAAATGTCTTGAAGATATGTGCATGAGTTACACGCTAGAAAGGTTGAATGCTATGTGCTTTGAGATAAGAATTGTGGATGCATATAATGATGCAATGATCTGAATTGTCTTACATGCATATATAACTTGAATCCTGTGAATGTATTGAACTACATAGGAATTTCATATGTTGTTATTTAGTTGATTCATATTATGTAATCTGTGTGTTCTTATGTGTTGTTTACGCATGCTTTGAGGTTCTATTTGAGGAATGCAATGTTCTTTGTGACAATAATACAATGCGTAGTATAATATGCTTCTTTGTGATGTGATTGATATGCCACGTGATAAGAAATGTTGAAAGCATGCGACAAATTATTATGGTTCATGTAACCTTGTTGGAAGAGCGTGTGATCTTGTGTTTTGATTTACCATGTGAAGTGATACGATGCATATTGCTTGTGTACATGCTTGAGCCCATATTGGTGGTTTCTGACCCCAAGAGCGGTCAATTGTTTCGAAGCAGTCGATTGTATTGTGCATGTATTACTGTGTATGGTATCTGTTGAGGACCTGATCTCCAAAGGATTCTCTGTGAGGGTGTGTATGATCAAGACCAGGTGACCCGGCTAGGGTGATAGATTTTTTGTGAGGATGCACACTGTCCAAGAGCGGGTAGCCACAAAGACGGTGAACTCCAGTGAGGAAGTGTATTGTCTAAGACCAGGTATACCATCTAGGGCGATAATTCCTTGTGAGGTTATACATTTTCCAGATCAGGTGACCAGACATTGATCTTGTTAATTATAATCGTGGCTATCGACCTTGAGAGTGGTCATTTGTGTTGATGTGTGTATCGTAATAATTTTCATTGAATATGGCATTTGTTGAGGATCGGGTTCCGAGAGGTTTCTCTGTGAGGGTATGTATGATCAAGATCTGGTAATCCGGCTAGAGCGGTAGAATCTTTGTGAGGAGATACATTGTCTAAGAGCGGGTAGACGCAGAGACGGTGAACTCCTGTGAGAAAGTGTATTGTCCAAGACCAGGTATATCATCTAGGGCTGTAATTCCTTGTGAGGTCGTACATTTTCCAGACCAGGCGATCCGACGTAGATCTTGTGATTTTTGATTACCATAAAAAGTTATGGTGAGTTGTGATGATCTTTTGAGTTTGATTGAGATAACAAGTTATGAATCTATACATTTTGCTTTCTGTTTTAGCATGATTATATGTTGAAACTAGATATGAGAATCAAGTCTTTATTGATTTTAGATCATGTTTTGGACCTTATATCTAAGGGTGAGTTTTTCTGAGAAAGTATTACGCCTTAAGTGAGTCATAACAGGCGACAGTTGGCCGCGTAAGGCCTTGAGAGATAGGAATTAATTAAGGTTCTTTAGGACATAGTTTGTTAGAAATAGTGAGAGCGACAAACGATGACCTGATTATGATTAAATACAGAGACTCTGTTCAAGGAAACAAAACAAGCTAGTTGCGTGGTAGTTCACAACTTACGATCAAATGAATCGTCATGTTGCGTTTGACAGTTGCACTGCTTATTTTGAAGTGCTTACTTGCTTTGTATTGCTTACCTGTTTAACTGCTGATCTGCTTTAAACTGCTTAGCATGCTGAATTAAATGTACTAAATTCAGTTTTCTATAGTCTCTCTTGTGCACCTACTAGTTTTTCGCGAAACTAACCCATTCTATGGGTACAAGTGATGATTAGGTACATAATGGTCTATGGTGCGATTGCAAGATGACTTCAAGATTTTCTCTTCCTGCTCTTAGGTCGCGTCCTGGACGTTTTGGGTTTTGTAACAGATTTTCTCTTGGATATCCAAATTTTGTACTATTTGGGGAACTTCTTAAATGAAAGTGACTTTTTCAAGTGTTTTGCAAGTAACATGGATTGTGCGTTTTGGTTCTTTTAGCTAACGTGCCCAAAGTTGTCAGCTTGCCTTTCTAAATTTAACAAAAGAATAATCTTCCGTTGATTTCATAAACAAACTCTGAAGGAAAGAGATTTTTTCTAGTTTCTTGCCTGTTTTATGAAAGATTCGCAAGTTTGAAATTTGGGGCGTTACATCTAATGAGGGCTCCTCTAAGTCTATAGAGGAATGGGTCATGAACAATGCGAAAGTCAAAGCTTGGATTCTTGGGTCCATGGAACCGAGAATTTCCATGAACATTTCAAAATTCCATGAGGCAAATGAAGCTTGGACATATCTTAGGCAAGTCCATAGACAAGAGAACTGGGCAAGACATTATCAACTCACTCAAGAGTTGAGAAGTATGCACCAAGAAAGCAAGTTAATTGAAGAATTTTATTCTGATATGCAGAGAATCTGGGATGCTCTTGCACAGATGGAGGGGCAAAGGAAATGTGAGAAGTGTACAAAATGTGTGTCTTGCATTTCATGTCGAACTCTTGATCAACATAGGGAGACTGACAAAGTTATGGCTCTTAGCCCAAAATTTGATGAGACAAGGAGTGCCATCTTGCATCATTTTCACTTACCATATGCGACCCAAGTCATTGCTCAGTTAATTACGTAAGAGACTAAGATAAAGTCTCTTAGATCATTCTCCTGTAGGGATAATGTCATGGTTGTATCCAGGCAGATGGGTAGCAGCAGAATGGATGGAAGAGGTGGTGGTAGGACTGGAGGATGAGGGAAGATGGGATTTGGTGAAAGAGGTGACCTTAGTTCTGTTCAGTGTCACTATTGCAAGGGCTTTGGTTACATGAAGAACTATTGTCCCATTCTCAGGAAAAAGAAAGGTGGTGCATATGCAGCTTCTACTGAGAGTGAGGGTGTAATGCCCAAGGATGAGCAATTATGTGTTTCTTCATCGATTGGTGGTGAATGTAATGAAAGCGAAGAATATAGAACCAATGCCACTAAGGGCTTACAAGATCACAATCACAATGTGCACAAGCATAAATCCACTAAGGGACAATACAGTAGCCAACAAAGGGCAAACACAAAAGGATAAAAACTATAATCTCTTTATTGATCAATGGCTTTAGTAAAAGCTTAAAGGAATAAGGGAGAATCATCCCTATTTATACACAACAAAAAGGGGAGAGTGAGGGCAATTGGAGGTTCCCACCTAGAGACGGTGGGAGCTTTGTGATCGTTGGGGAGCTCCAACGTCTCTATGGTCTAATGACCATAGAGCCCCCAATGGCATTGTTAATTACAAAAAGTAAAACAAAAAAATAAATAAAAAGACTAACTATTTTCTAAAACAGTTATTTATTACATATGTGAAAAGATAGAAATGCCCCTAATGAGCATTAGCTATTACAAAACTGAATATAGATGTGTGTATATATATATATATATATATATATATATATATATATATATTCACATGCATATTTTAACACCCCTCTTAAACTTATGGTGAAGTGACCGAAAGTTTGTTAAGGAGAAAAAGAAATCGAGGTGCAAGAAGAGCTTTGGTGAAGAAATTAGCGCGTTGATACTGTAATGAAAAGAGGCGGAAGCACCAATAGAGCAAAAGCACTCCTTAAGAGTGACCACAAGAGCCAAGAACACAAACACTAAAAGTGTATACACAAAACTCACAAAAGTAGAAAATGACCTAAAGTCATAAGTTGAATATTATTGAAGAAAGAAAGAGGAGGGTGAAAACCCAATGCTTTTACAAGGAGAGAGCCTCCTCTATTTATAGAGGAGGAGAACTAAAAGAAGACCATAAAGGGGGCTCCCTTCTAGTCGTTGGGAGCCCCAACAGTCATAAATATGATTGTTGGGGCCCCAACGACTAGATGGGTGGGGCCCCTTATGGTACTCCAAAGAGAAAAATAAGAAATAAAAAAGAAAAAAAAAGAGAAAAAGAAAGAAAAAGGAAAAAATAAAAAAGGAAAAATTACATGGTAATTTACCAAAACAACCCTATTGGGTTTTTGGTTGTATAGAAAAACAGAAAAAGAAAAAAAGAATTATGTATATATACATATATGTATATATATACTTATATATATATACGAATGTATATATATATATAAGTATATGTATATATATATTAATATATACATAATTTAACAAATACTCGGATGTGACATATGGAAATATAATAGTTCCTCTCAGGTACTCATCACGTGCATAATGACAATCCATCTCTATGTGTTTTGTTCACTCATGGAAGGTGTTGTTACTTGCAATATAGATTGCACTCTTATTATCATAACATCTTCGAAGGTTTTGAGATGATGACACCATATCTCTGCGAAGACTTTTGAGCCACACAAGCTCCATTGTAGTTGTAGCCATTACACAATATTCTGCTTCAGTTGAAGATAATTATACTTTTTGCACCTTCATGAAATTAGAGAATCTTTTAAAAAGGCACAAAAACCAATGATTGAGATTCTATCATTGGGGTTTCCTCCCAAATCAACATCAATATAGGCAAACAAATCTAGGGAAGAGGATGAAGAAAAGAAAACTCCTTTTGTTATGGTATTTTTAATATATATGATAATTCTTAACACAACACTCATGTGCACAGTTTTTGGAGCATGCTGAAACTGATTGACAATATAAATTGCATGAGCTATATTAGATCTGGTGATTGACAAGTAGGTGAGTGACCCAATCACTTCCGTCCAGTTTTCTTGGTCAACTCATATATGAGAAATTGAATAACTCGAATTTCTTCACCTGGAAGAGGCAAATTTTGCTCTTTATTCGTAGTTTGGACCTCTTTGGTCACCTCGATGGAACAATTCATGGACCTTTCAAGTTCATCATGCAAGAAGAGCGAGATGATAAAGGGGAGGTTTCTAATAAACTAGTTTGCAATCCAGAGTTTACAACATGAAAAAGAAAAGATCAGGCGGTTGTGGCTTACATTACCTCTACACTTTCTCAAGAGGTATTAGTGGCCATTCCAGATGAATGTTCAACTAAAGAACTGTGGGAGATACTAGCGCACACCTATTCACAGATTTTCGAGGCTAGGATTCTTCATTTAAAGAGAGAGTTTCAGCTCTTGAAGAAAGAAAATTTATCAGTTACAGAATGCATGTACAAAGTCAAGAGCATCACACACCAATTAGTGATGGTGGGATGTGTCATTTCGGATAAAGAGAAAGTTCAACAAGCGTTGAATGGTCTTGGATCTGACTATCACATGTTGGTCACCTCCCTTCTATGCCTTCTTTCATTGCCTAATTTTGATGATATGCGCGCGAAACTACTGCAGTATGAAGTTACTATTAAAGGTATGGAGTTGCCTTTAAATTCCAACAATCATGAGGTCCTTGTCACAGACATGGTGGCAGGACGTGGACGTGGAGGCTTTCGAGGTGGACGGGAACAGGGAAGAGGTAACCAAGGTCGTAGATTACTTCCCACGCCTAACATGTCACCGAACTCATTCCCAGGGAACCAATCTTCTAGACAGATACCAACATGTTTCCAGTGTAATAAAAGAGGGCACATTAAGGCAAATTGCTGGCATAATCCGCAAAATAGAGGCAAATTTAATGGTGCTAGGCCTTCCACTAGAGGACAAGCAAGGGATGAAAAGGAGAATGTCAAGAACCTCTTAATTTCTGCTCTTTTCGAGTTAAGTTTCAAGCCAACTGAGCAGGGGACTTGGTACATTGACTCTGGGGCAGCTGCACACGTGACGGGTGACGTTGGTAAGATTTCAGAGCCCATTCCTTATCGCGGTAAATTTAGTATTAAAACTGGAGATGGTGTCCTCCACCTTATCTCTCATGTTGGAAACATTTCTCTTCAACTCCCCAATTCTTCACTTCTTTTATCTGATGTTTACCACTCACCCAATATTGTTAAAAATATTGTTTCTGTTTCTAAACTTGTCGATGATACTAATTCTTGTGTCGAATTTACTCCTTCTGTATGTGTCAAGGATCTTCTCACAAAGAAGATGCTCGTTGAAGGAGAATGACAAGGAAATATATATGTCCTCGAGGAGTCTACTTCTGCTCGTGCTGCTCAAATAAATCCACAGCCAGTTCAGCCAGTGTCATTTAAATATTGTTTTAGTCTATCTCAATGTAATACGCCAGAAGTCTGGCATCGTCGTTTGGGTCATTGTAATCGTTCATTCATTGAGGTACTTATGTCTAGTGGACTTGTTCCACAATCCAGTTTGAGTATTGAGTTTGATATTTCTCTTTGTTTCAATTGCCATTTATGTAAGAGTCATGTTCTTCCATTTTACTCAATAAATCAAAGAGCTTTTGTGCCTTTTGAAATTATCTATTCTGATGTTTGGGGACCTGCCCCAAAATCTTTTTTATCGGGCAGTCACTATTATGTCACTTTTATCGACAATTATTCCAGATATACTTGGATCTACTTTATGAAACACAAATCTAAAGTGTTCAAGATTTTTCGCTCATTTTGTGCCTTAGTTTGTAATGAATTTTCATCTCAAATCCAATATTTCCAATGTGATGGTGGGGGAGAGTATCTATCAAAGGAATTTACTGAATTTCTCCAGGATAATGGAATAAGTCGTCGAATATCTTACCCGCACACATCGTAACAAAATGGTGTGGCAGAAAGAAAGCACCGACATATTGTAGAAAGTGCATTGAGCATGATACATGAAACTCATGTCCCTTTAAGCTTGTGGACAGAAGCTTTTCATTCTGCCGTATATATTATAAATCGACTGCCAATGAAATTGCTTGCGAATCAATCTCCTTATTTTACACTCTTTGGGACTCACCCTGATTATAATGAATTGCGAGTGTTTGGTTGTATATGTTATGTTCATATTGACAGTTCTCAACGTGACAAGTTCCAGAACAAGGCATGCAAGTGTAAGTTCGTTGGTTATGCTGATCAATACAGAGCTTATTGTTGCTACGATCCCACTACCAATCGCATCAGAGTCTCACGGAATATGGTGTTTGATGAGACTCATAATGAGAGCTCAGGAAGGGTAGAAGAACACAATGTGAATGATGAAGGTTATCAGGCATGGCTTGTTGCTGAGGTGTTTGATCAAATGGCTACACACGATACTTCCTCATGTCATACAATACCGATCGAACCGAATAAACCTGATATGCGTTCACAAAGGGAAGAGTCGCCAACCACGCAAGATACTATGCCTACCGTTTCAGATATTACCAAGTTCCAAGGGGCTGTCTAGAAGGCCTGAGAGGATTCAACATCCTATTGAAAGATGCTCAGCGAACCGATGTGCACCCTAGAAGGCCTGAGAGGATTCAACATCCTATTGAAAGATGGGTTAGTTATAACAACTTCTCTACAGACTTACAGTTGTTCATCTCTCAGATTGAAAAACATGATTAAACTAATCTATGTCACTCAAATGGGCTGAAGCCATGAATAAGGAAATGAAAGCCTTACATGAGTGTGGAACTTGGAAGATTGTCCCTAGACCATCCGACAAAAAATGTTGTAGGGTCTAAATGGGCCTATAAAATAAAGTATAAATCGGATGGATCTATTGAACGCTACAAGGCAAGGTTGGTGGCAAAAGGTTTCATTCAAGAATATGGGTAGGATTATGATGAGAATTTTAGTCCTGTGGTCAAGATGAGAACTATTCGATTGATTCTGTCATTGTCGGTTCAATATGGATGAACTCTTAATCAACTTGATGTAAAAAATGCATTTATGCATGGTAGGATGAAAGAAGAGGTGTATATGGAGCAACCCTCTGGTTAGGCAGAATATAGCCCCAACACACATGTTTGCAAACTACAAAGAGCCATCTATGGGTTAAAGCAGGCTTCTCGTTCATGGTTTGACAGTTTTTCCCTTGAAGTTCAACGATACAGTTTCATTCGTTCGCACCTCGATCATTCATTGTTTATTTTCTGTGATTGTTAGGTACGTACCTTGATTCTTATATATATGGATGACATTATTATTACTGGGAATTCAGATGAACACATAGAAGTTATCAAGGACTTACTGAGTCGACAATTTAAGATGAAAGATTTGGGAGTCTTGCGTTATTTCTTGGGAGTTGAAGTAGATAGACAAAATGAATCTCTTTCATTAACCCAACACAAATATACCTTAGATCTATTAGAAAAGGTAGGCATGACAGTTTGTAAACCACTATCCACTTTTAGTGTATTAAACCACAAGCTCAGTTCTCAAGATGGGGAATCATATAAAGACTCCAAGCAATATCATAGTCTCGTTGGTATGCTTCAATACCTCACGTTCACCAGACCAGACATTGTGTACGCAGTGAACCAAGTGTCACAATTCATGCATGATCTACGAACAGAGCATATGAATGCTGTTAAGTTATGTCACATGGGCGCGGGTGCGGGGATGCAGCACTTCCAAAAAAACCCGAGTGCGGGGGTGCCGCAAAAAAAAAATAAAAATAAAATAAATAATATATATATATATATATATATATATATATGACTTATAACCAGTTTTTTTTTACTGGTGTGTTTGTTTGAAGACTTGTTACCCACGTTCTGCTTGTTGTGTACTTTGGCGCAACGGGACACAATTGATGAACCGAAAGGATTGGCAATCTAATCGACCCAGCCTGCTGCGTTCTGCTGACTGTCATGATTCAATCATGTCTGAAACTCCTTGGTCTTCACGAAAAAAATATAAGCAAAAGGTTTGATGTGGTTTGTTGGAGAGAGAGTCTTCAGACTCTTCACGAGGCCTACGGCTCCACTGCCACTGCCTAGGGTTCTTCAAATTTCATTTTATATACAGTTGCACACAGATCTCCGGTCTCGACTCTGGATGATAGCTAAAAGAAATTTATTGGATTTGACATGTGGAAAAGAGAGGTCTACACCAGGCTACGGCTAGAGCACCCATCTCGTCAGGAGAAAAGTGAATACTAATAGCCACCAAGGCTACCACCACCATTATCATTTATTATGGAGAGAGAAAATCCTTGACGAAGAAAGATCTGGATGGTTGAAGGATAAAGACTTCAAAAGGCTCTTGAATTTCGGTTTTAATTTTTGAGGAAGATGGATCATCATTTCCAAGTTAACAATATGTTTTCCAACGCTGCGAATTCATTGTTTGGAGGCAGGAATAGCATGGCATGCCAACAAAGCTCGTCAGATGTTGTGGACACAAGTGCCCCTTTATAAAACAAGAGCAGCAGTAACAACAAGCAGACATCCACGCTTCAGTTGTTTCGTCCTTTCATTCTCTCATCACTACCTGCAGGGATCCAGCAAGGGGTGGGGAGAGGTGAAGAATCTGGAAGTCCTCGTCAGGGAATAGGCAATTCTAAAGAGACAGAAGCTATCAAGGCCAAAATCAAAATCAGAATCCAGCAAGGGGCGGGTCCCGCTGCGCTGTCAGCAGATTTTTTTTTAAATTTTGCAGCCCATTTCATAGGGCAAATAAAAAAAAAATCAAAAAATTGGACCAAAATGACCCTGGGTGCGGTCAACACACCCATGGTCGGGTTGACCGCACCCGCATGTGCACCCGCATCGCATCGCGTCGCGTCGCGTCGCGGGTGCGGCACCTGTCTGGCCGAATCCCTGTGACATAGCTGTTAAGAGAATTCTTCAATATTTAAAAGGTACTCTTGCGATGGTCTAGTTTATCATCGGTCCAAGTCCAAAGGGGAGCGACATTGATTAGATGTTTACACAGATGTAGATTGGGCTGGAGATCCAGATGACAGGCGATCAGTTTTTGGATATTGTGTTTTTCTTGACGGGAACTTGATAGCATGGAGTAGCAGGAAACAACGTGCAGTTGCACGATCCAATACAGATGTTGAATACCGGTCTGTGGCGGCCGCTACAGTAGAGGCTACATGGCTAAGACATCTTTTGACTAAGATCAGAGAATCTATTATTCCCACCAATCTTTTTTGGGATAATCAGGGTGCCATACAAATTGCTTTCAACCCCATTCATCACAGTCGTACCAAACATATAGAGATTGATCAACACTTCATTCGGCAAAAGATCGAAGATAGAGAAGTCAAACCGGCTTACGTTCCCACGGCTGATCAAGTGGCAAATTTGTTTATTAAGGGACTTACCAGCATCCACTTTTAGTTTTTGAAGAACAAGTTGTCCATGGTACAAAACCATGCACAATTTGAGGGAGACTATTAAGACTATATATGTGCATATGGGTCCAGGTCTGGACCCGTATCCTTGTATTTGGAATATCGTGTATGGACTCAGACCCGATCCATTTGATCAATGTACTATATATATTAAGGAATAGGGCACAATTATGTTTTAATCAAGAATCATGCTGCTCGTTGTTGCTATCTCTCCTTCCTTCTCTCCATTCCTACGGCGACGAAGAACAACCAAACATACAGGTGCGCCATTTCTAACATGTTTCACTTACCTGAGTGTGTCTATTTAGAAGTCTTTACACAAAAAAATTTAGTCGGCTATTAATAAAAAGGGAAACAAAGCAGAAATCTGTCCTTAATGTTGATTTGATGAAATCAATTTTTATTGCCCGAGCTTATAACTGACCCCTGTAAGGGTCATGAGCAGATTGTTTGAGCTCGGTTTTGTGTATATTTTATGGTTGTTACTATGTTGTTGATGCTACCATGTGGGTTGGCATCAAACCAACCTTGAGTTCTTGATTGTTATCGATTCATCTTTGCACCCTGATAAAATATTTCTTGCATGCTAAATTTTAATTGTTTCTTAATGCTGCCAAATGAGTTATTCTAATGCTGTGAGATGTGTTCTATTTATGATTTTGGTGGGCTGTTATAGGGCAAAACAATGTTACATGTTTATGCATGAGAAACATGCTGCCAACCACATGTTAATGCTATCTTATGTGTAACGACCCCAACTCATCTCTATTGAAAAGTGTTTTTTTTTAAACAAATGCGGAAACAAACCTAGAGACTTGGGGCCTTACAGACATAATTACAATCCACGCCACAAGGGATTTTACACTAACCATCAACCAAACCAAATATCTTTATTCATTAATAATTAAAGACTCAGAACAATAAGCAAATGAATATCAAATAAAGCAAAATAGAGTCACTCTATCCCAAAGTAAAATGTTGGAACACTCACGCTGTCCTTGTAGCTTCCTATAGCAGCTGGACTCGTCAGAGGGCTTAAGAGATTGTGAAAAACATAAAGTATACGATGTCATAATCGTAGATTTTGTATACGAATTCCTCTAATGAATCAAATAAGTAAGAAGAACGTACATCAAATTCATGCAAAATTTTTAGAGGGATACAACTACAATAAGTTTTAGTATTCAACTAACCATTCATGCATTAGCGAACAATTATCATGCAAGAACAATATATAAAAAAAAACAAACCTATAAAAATTGTACATGAATTTGATTTATGCTTTTGTTGCCCATTTGAATTGTTAGAGGAATTCATACGCATGATCTATGATTCTGACTCTATGCTCTTTATGTTTTTCACAACCTCTGAAGCCTAGTGATGAGACCAACTACTATGGGGAGCCTACGAAACTACGTGACTACTTTCTGATATCTTGCTTGGGATAGTGTGACTTTATTTTTGATATTTATTTGATTATGTTCTTAAGCTTAAATTACTGATGAATAAAGTTATTTAGTTTGGTTGATGGTTAATGTAAGATCCCTTGTGCTTTGGATTGTGTTGTGTCTGTAACGCCTCAGATCTCTGGGTATGGTTTCTATAAATGTTTAAAAAAAATCCACCTTTCAACGGGGATGAGTTTGGGTCGTTATATATTTGGCAGCATTAAAAAATAATTAAAATTCAGCATGCAGGAAATATTTTATCAGAGTACTAACATCGATTAAAAACGTATGATATCATGGTTGTTTCGATGCTCACCCATACGGTTGACTTGAACAAAAATAAATATTTCAGATGCAAGAACAAAGAAATACATAGATCTAATTTTTGATCAACACTCGATTGCCTTTACGCAATTAGCAGTCCTATAACAAAACAAAATCTGCATTTTAGAACAGGCCAATCGAAAAAAAAAAATTCAGCTCTACAGTTTGGCGAGCCCTAACTAAAACAAATTTTTTTTTACAAGTCATGTGTCGATATTGACCCAGTTTTGACAGCCTAAAAGTGTCCAATAAAAGTTTCGGTATAACATAGTCTTGATAGCAGTTCATAACTCGATATTAAAAACTATTTAGACATGCCTAACTGCATCACTACGAAGACGTCACACACTCATAATAACCTCAAAACAGCTCTAATATGAACCATGACGATGTCGGAAAATAAATCTGCTATTACATCTTATCATAAAGTTCGGGTCTCCATGCTTTTAACAACCAATGATTTTAAGCATGTGTATAATATTTTAATGGCAGGTTTGCAAACATAATTATTCCCAGAAATCGTGTATTACGGTCATAGGTTTTCTGCACACATTTGAACACTGTTTTGTGGTAGTTTGTATAACATAATTAGTGTTGTAAATAAAATTGTGTTGCTGCACATTATGACAGAAAATCAGCTCTGCTTTATCGTACAACTGGCTGATTTTCAGTGTTAGTAAGCATGTCTAGAAGTTGGTTTTACAAACCCAGCCACATCAGCAGCAATGTATATAAAAAAAATACCATGCTGAAAATTTAACGATGGATTCACATGCACCCACCAATCCGCAAATCTGGACCAGATCTGCGCACCTACGGGAAACGGCAGATCTGTCCAGATCTTTGCACACGTGCAGTGGGACAGACCTATCCAGATATGTCCACATGGACAATGCGGCAGGTCTGTCTACACGCAAGGTGTGATAGATCTGTCCATATGCACGGTGGGACAGATCTGTCCACATGGACAGTGAGGCAGGTCTGTTCAGATCTGTCCACACGCAAAGTGTGACAGATCTGTCCATATGGACAGTAGAAAAGATTCAGCTATAAGCACGAAATCAGAAAAACGAATACATGTCATGACGAAAATAAATTGTTGATTTAGCATTATGTATATACACAGAAAGGGAAAATTGACCCAAATCAACATTACGTAAATATGTATATAATCTTGTATTCAAATTCAGATTTTTCCCCTTTCTTTTTTTTCCACCAAAAACATCACATAAACTTAATTTAGGCTGTTTCTTCCCGTTCGAATCGATAGAAGAACCCGTACCTTCGATCAAAGATGGAAAATTATCGAAAATATACGTTGAACGATCGCAATGGAAGGAGATCCCTCTCTTTCTTCCTACTTTTTCTTCTTTCCTTTCATTTTCCTCTCTTCTCTTTTTTTTTTCTTTCTTCTCTCTCTCTAGAAAACGAAATCTAGAGAGAGGGTGATGTCCCTTCGTGAGTTTCTCAACCATTTGGCTATGAGATAGAGTTCTTCTAATGTAGAACTTTATCTTTAATCTCCTCTTTCCTTTTTGACTACTTTTTTATTCCTTTAGTATTTTATTTTGTTTTACTATTTTACTTTAACCCCATTTGGGCTCTTCTAGAATCCCTACATATTAGGTATAGAACTCTGCCATACCAAAACTAAATTTTCAGAATTAATTATTTTTTAATAATTAATTAATTAATTATTAAATAATAAATTTTTGGAAAGTTCTAGAGAGTATCTCACCCATTTGGGAATCTTCCCAACATGGATTTTAACTCAATTTAACCTTTATATTGAATTTAAAACTTTAAATTGGTTTACAATTGGATTTCGAATCCAGATATGGATCCAAGATCCAAATCCATACTCAATATCCATGTAGTTCTCAAACTAGACCAGATCCTAATTAATATAGGTCTTGGATCGGGTCCAGATCCATATTAACTTGGGTCAAACAGATCCGATCCGATCCAATCCCGAACCAGTCACATTGAGGAGGGCCATTTTTGAAAAAATGTGATTTTCGGGCCAACCGTAGCCTGAATTCAGAAAAACAAAATATCAATGTTTTCAGAATTTTGAGACACATCTAATGATATATTATCTGAATTTCGCCTCTGAATTTTGCTCAAATTTAACTCGATTTTAAAGGTAAAAAATAAAAAGTTTCACCAAATATTTATTGGCTCGTTTAGGTCTTGTCAATGGGCCAAGCCCAGACTCAGTTGACTACACCTAAAATCGAGGATTTCTATCGGCTTTACGAAACTCTTAGCCAAATTTTATGAAGTCTCAAAATTTAATATTATAGAAAAACACACAATATTACACAAACCCTTTCTTAAATATAAATTTTCATGTTTAATTACTCATATATTCTCTCCCTGAGTCGGAATAAAGGATTTTTATTTTTGTTGCAAACTAAGTCTCAACATATACCAGAATTACCGGAAGCTCCAAAGCGCAAAAAATTTTTGCGAAGCACACTTCCCATTTTGGGAAGCGCGCTTTCCCCTCGCTTCCTCCCTTTTTATATTTTTATTCTTATTTTCATTTTTCTCTTTTTTCGCTTCTCCCTTGCTTCCTAGGTCGCTTTCGGTTCGCTTCGGAGATGAATCTTGGTTCGCTTCTAAGTCGTCGCATGCTTCATGCTTTCTAAAATTTTGAAAGTGCCTCGCTTCCTCGACTGACAACTCTGACATATACATAGAATTTTTTAAAAATATTAGCCAACTCACTTCGTTTTTTCATAAAATGAACCCATGTATAGGTAGTAAAATCATCTATAAATGTCACAAATACATGGATCCTCCTTTAGACACAACAGGAGAAGGACCTCATACATCAGAGTGAACTATTTCAAAAGGACTCATTGACTCAATTTTCTTAAGACTGAATGAGAGATCATGATCTGCACATAACAACCATCAGGAGTAAAGGTTACATCATAGTTATACTGGGTAATTTTACCAACAGAGAGCAAATTCATGGCAAGAAAATCGATATGAAACACTTTAGGAACATTAAGTTTATCACAAGGATTAGACTCAAGGGTAATATAATCTACTTTGGAAACAATCATCAAGGAACTATCTGCAGTGCGAAAGGCACCACTGCATGGTCTATAATTGATTAATGCAAACCCATTTGTAGTCATATGATATGACGCTCCTGAGTCTATCAACCATCCTAAATTTAAGCTAGGAATACTTGCAAAGGCAAAACCAGATGTACCAGTGGGACCAGAAGAACTGAAAGAAGCAGTCATAGAAAGAAGTTGCTGGACTTGCTGAGCTAACCGATCAATCTAGAGGTGACAAAGGCTTGTGCATCAAGAGTGACAATGGAGATGGAAGCCGTAGTAGAAACATGACTTTCTGCTTTCACCACATTCTTTTATCTTCCTTTAACTCCATGCATTGCAACACTTCCTCCAATCTTCATTCCTTTCCTCTTCAATACAAGGCATGCCTTTTTCAGCCATCATAACAGAATCAGCAGAAGAGTAGGGTTGAAGAAATTTCATCTTAATCTCCTCAACAATGATCTCAGAAAGAGCCTAGGTGACTTGGGAAAAGAATGTTCTATGAATAAAAACACTTTTGATATTATCAAACTTGGAGCACAATCTCATAAGAAACTCAATTACTCTTGTTGTCTCTTTGGATTGCATTTCTACCTCTATACAGTATCACACTTTTTTTTGTTGCCAATCAAAGCCAATGAATCTCATAGCAGTTGCATCTCAGAATGATACTTCTCAACTGACTTACCTCCCTGCCTTAACGCTCTCAATTTCTGCATTAACTGATATTTGCCTTGCTCAGTTCTCTTGCATGCATGTACTTAAGATAGCCCAAGCATTTTTAGCTTCAAATCATGGTAATTTTTTGGTTCTACAGGGCTAAAAATCCATGTCTTGACCTTCGCATTGTCCATCTTCCATTCTTTAATCACATTCTTATAATTCACAGCTCTAAGTTTGGGCTTCACTGTAGTCCCATCAAGAAAGCCTCCTAATCCTTTACCATCAATGATGACTATCATAAACTCATACCAAAAGGAATAGTTAGTTTCATCCAACTTTATTGAAGTCAAATGAATAGTGTCTCCTTTCTTTATTCTTACAACAACGCTCAACTACGATGTAAAAGTACTGCTCAAGCTCACAATTACAGCAAACAAACCACAATATGTTATACCAAACAAGAACTCAACAAGATACGCCTTCAGACAGACAACAACACTATAAAAAGTATGCACACAACTATCTAAAGCCCAATAGCTTGGAACAAACAAGTCCAAAAACTATAACTCAGTCCAAAAGAGTACCTCAAAGTATAATACATATGCTATTGTGACTGACAAACCAAACACTGCCCAAACTCAGCAATACTAGGGCAGTCGTGCATAATAAAACCCTTAGTAACTCCCCCAAAACACTACAAAGTTCCTCCAAAACACCAAACCTGCTTACCCAAGTAGATTTCTTAGCCTCCTAGAAGAAAAACGATCTGAATCCAAGCATTTTTTGGACATAAAACTTAAAATCTGATCAGATTCAAGATAATTCTCAGATCTGGTCAGGAACTGCTCTACAATCTAAAAATCCTTAGAAAAATCACCAAAAAAAATAATATTTCTTCAAATCACTTGATTTTTGCTCAAAATTGCAGACATGGCTCTAATACCCTGTTGAATCTAATTTAAGAGAGAGGAAGAGATAGAGAAGCAAACCAAGAAAGAGGATAAAGAGAAACTTCATTAGTTTGGAATTTGGCTTATAGTGTATTAAAAGGGGGGGGGGTCGACCCCTATAGAGCCCACTATAAGACAAAAAGAATAGAGTAGTGGGTATATGCTAGTCTATAGTAATACCTCTAGTCTGGAATATATGTGTAACGATCCCAACTCATTCCAGTTAAAAAGTGAAAATTATTATTATTATTATTATTATTTTCAAAACATTTGCGGAAACATTCTCAAAGACCCCGGGCCTTTACAGTTATAACCAATCCACAACCAAAAGGGATCTTACATTACCATCAACGAAACCAAACCAACTTCATTAATAAAAATCATAGAGTCTGAGAACAGTATGCAAGTGAATATAAATAAATAAAAAAGTGAAGCTACTCTGTCCCTAAGTAAAACTGTCAAGCGGTCATATAGTCTTCATAACTCCTCGTAGTAACAGGTCTCCTCACTGGCTCTCAGAGGCTGTGAAAAACATAAAAATAAGGGTGTCAGAATCATAGTTCATGTGTACGAGTCCATTTAATGAATCAAATAAGTAAAAATAATATAAATAAGATTCATGCAACATTTTAGAGGGCTACAATTACAACAAAATCATTATTCAAATAATCATTCATGCAATAAGGAACATTTATTAAATAATGAAGAACACCATTAAGTAATAAGAAACATTTATCATGCATTAGTGGGCAGTTATCATGCAACTATCATATAATACAAGAAAAAAACAAGTAAATATGCATGATCTAATATATAACAGAAATATACATGATATCAATGCATATACATGAGTGAATTATTATCTTTTATTAGAGTTTTCTTTTATATGCATGTCCCTATTAAATGTACACAAATTTAGTTTCTCTTTTTATTACCATAACCCGTGGATACTCAAAACGGGTAAACAATTTTCAAGGTCAAGTTAGATTCTCAGTTGTAGCTTAACACATAATTTGTATTTTATTATTGGGTTCCCCACTTAGCTCTCGACTGAAATCAAGAATCAATGCCATCTATCAGAACATTAGAAATCAACATCTAATACCGGGACATTAGAGAAATCAACATTCACTAATGCCACTTTATTGGTATACTAATAAGAACAGTTGTATCTACACACCACCCCCAGGCAAAGTGACAGAATCTTCCTAAAATCGTGACCGGGAGGTTAACTACCTAGTTGGGTTCAGGGACACAAACACACAAAGAGTTTTAGTATTCACACGGTTCCCCAAAACAGCAGTCCAGGATTCCCACACTAAAGAAGGGACATACAGGAAAAACGTGAATTACACTATTCTCTTGCTTTTATCTTTTTATTAAAAAAATAGTTTATTTCAATTCTTTATTTTGCAATTCAACATTCAAAATACCATAACTTACTTTTCGTAAATCAATATGTGAAACTCATCACTGGATCAACAGTGCAATTAATTCAATAAACATTAAGTTGATTTTTGCGATGTATAAAAAAACTAAATAAGGAGCAACACCTGCTCAAGGCCCACACGGCCTACGCCGATCCACTTTTGACCACCGATGCGTCTAATGCAAAAACCATAATGAGCATGCCACTTATGTATTCATTTAACATGCTTTCAAATGCACATTCATACATACTAAACAAGAATGCACATGAAAAATGAATTTCACCAGCATATGATCACATGATTTTTACAAAAATTCATGTTTTTTTACATGATTCATCTCATGCTCAATATGTGAACGTTCATGCGATTATACATATGTGAAACAATATACATTTCAGGATTTGCACATGCCACTATATGCACAGGTAAGTAATATTGCATTAAACTTATTGACCATGCATAATCAATCAATCATAAGCATGTGAAAACCAGATTTTTGACATGCCTGCAGCCTAATCATTCATTATAGGCAAACCTGGAAATAAGTACACCAAACTGAATTTTCATGAAGCTCAAAACAGCGCATTTAATGTGCAAAATCTGAATATCAACTATGCATAATCCGAATATATATAACGAAGTCCGACACATGAACCATATAGAAAAATCTGAATGTTTAACAAGCATGAAAGAACATCAATATCATGTTTAGCATATGCGAAAAATCTGGGTTTTTAAATAAGAAAAACCCTCTTATATTATTATTTTTATTGTTATTTTTTGAATAGACAACACACCTACTCAACCGAACCCAGGTTGGTTGGGCTTAGCAGGCCCTTGCACCTGCCTAACTGTTTCGGCTGGGCCAGGCATAGCTTAAATCTGCCCCCCAAAAAATCACATATGCTGTGACGACCCCAACTCATACTCTTGAAAAGTGCGGATTTTTTTTTCCAAATCAATCGCGGAAAGTTTCCCAGAAACCGGGGGCTTTTACAGTTCCATTTCACATCCACAATACCACAAGGGATCTTACACCCCATATTTCAAACCAAACCCAAAACTAAATCAACTTTATTAATTCAAAAATCCAATAGTTTGAGACAAGTGCAAAATAAAAGAATCAAAGTAAGTAAAGGAGTAAGTGAAGGAGTAGAGCAACGCTGTCTCTAAGTGATCTGTCCATCAGTCGTAATGCACTCGTAGCTCTCCCAGAAGCAAGTCCCATCAATGAGCGTCAGAGACTGCAAGATATAAAAATATGGGTGTTAGAACCAACGATTCTGAGTACAAGTCTTTCTAATGAAACAAATAAGTATAAAAAATACAGATAGGATTTATGCAATAATTTAAATGGATACTACTAGAATAATTGCACCATATCAAATAAGCAATAAGAATATTCATCATGCAATAAGATGCAATATCATGCAATTAATCTTATAGGACAAGTAGAGAATTAAGTAAATATGCATGATCTAATGCATAACGGGAAAATGCATGATAGCAGTGCATATACATGAATAATTTATTATCTTTAATCAAGTTTTCTTTCATATGCATATCCTTATTAGGATGCACACATTTAAGTTCTACTTTTTGTTATTACCATTACCCTCGGATACTCAAAACGGGTAAAAATTTTTGAGGTCAAGTAGGGTTCCCAAGGTAACTTAGCATACAAGTTGTATTTTATTACTGGGTTCTAAACTTAGCCCTCGACCGATATCAGACAACAACATCATCCATCAGAACATTAGAAATCAGCATCTAATGTCGGGACACCAGAAAAATCAACATACACAAGTGTCACTTTCTTAGTATACCAAAATAACAGCTCTGTCTACACACCACCCCCAGGTAAAGTGTCGAAAACTCATTAAAATCGTGACCAAGAAAAGAACCTCAATATCGGGTTCGGGAGCAACACCAACACATATGAAGTTTTAGTATCCTCATGGTTTCTCAAAACCGCAATGTCTAAGATTCTCACAATATAAAAGAAACATCAAGGAAACGTAGATTACACTGTTCTTTAATTTCTTTTATCTTGTTATTAATTCATCTTCTTTAATTTGCAATTCAACATACAAAATTAACAATACAAGCTCGCAAATTAACATGCGCAACTCTTCACGAGATCACAATCCGTGGCAACATAGAACAGTGCAATTAAAACAATAATATTATATTTGATTTTTGCAATGCATAGAACAACTAAAACAAAAAGCAACACATGCTCAAGGCTCACACGGCCCATGATGATCCATTTTGATCATCTATGCATTCTCATGTAAAAATCATGAATCACATGCCATTATGCCATCATCCCACATGTCTTCTATATGCCAACTTAGAGATGTGCATGCAACAACAGTATTCATATGCATGTGCATGAGCTTACACAGTCATGCCAAGTGCACACTCTCGTTCAGTTCACATAGTGATGTTAAATGCATGCTACTATTCAATACATGTATTCATGTCGAATGCATGCTTCCATTCATGAATCATTTTAGATCAAACACTCATGCACTAATTACAAGCAACTACAAATCGATTTCATGTATGTTCATGCATAAGAAAACAACTTTATATTAACACTTTAACGTGAACATTTACTTCCTTTGCGTGCAAAAAGGCAAGCCTAATACAATTAACACATTCGGAAACTTGCATGCATAATTGAATTCAAAGTAAGCTTCATCGTGTCAACATGAACCACCAAATTTGAGTATATGGCAATCAACATTTTACCTAATCTAGAGTCTGAACAAAAAATTTCAAAAGTTGCATTCACATTTTAATATTCATTTTTTTTATAAAACAACGTCCAACACCCCAATACATGCACAGCCGACTGACAGTCGGCTGGAGCTAAAACCAAGCCTGTGCCCAGCTGACTGGCAGTAGGCTAGTGCTTTTAAAAAAATATATTTTTTTTGTGAACATCTGCCCAGCCGAGCCCACTCGGATGGGTCCCCGCGGCATGGCAGCCTGGCAGAACTCGGTTCTACTGGGCTGCCTGCTAGCCCAACCAATGATAATTTTTTTTTTAATCTACTCTCTTTTTCTTTTCTGTTTGACAGCATGCCGACCCAGCCAAGTGGTTGGGCCCGGCAAGGACTGTCAAGCCAACACCAGCCCTAGCTGAGTGGCTGGGCCTGGCCGGGTCCAGTTCTGCCCTCACCGAGCCAGTCAAACTTTCAATCATAAAGAAAAGAAAAAACTATAAGTTTACCTATTAAATATGTATGCATATGAAAGTCTAGAATCAGTATGCATGCATTTTAAAATTTAATACTTGCAATTTGTTGAGCACACAATTGATCTCATAATTTAATAGTACATGCATGTGAAGAGTGTGATACCACAATAGATTCATATGGCCAACTTGCATGCATATTCAGATTTAAGAACGCTTGCAAACAACATTGATTCAAAATATTTTTATATGCATCAAATTGGTCCATAGCATGATCCATCCATGGGAATCAATATCTATCATAAACAACCTCTAAATAAACACTCTTACCACTAATAAAAATTCTGTTTTAGCATGTACAAAATTTTATTTCATTGAAAAGATGAAAAGATTCAAGAATACAACCATGGAGGAAGATCCATGAATCATCCTCCATGTATTTTTGAGTAAACATTCATATTTACTCTTTTCCATTGATTTTCATCAAAATATTGCATGGAAATCCCATATATAATCAATTTCTCACTTGATTCAAGAGAGGAAACCCATACCATAGATACAGGGCCGTACCTGTGTTTTATGGGGCCTGAGGCGGAGGGAAAAAATGGCCCCCTATTAATAGTAGGAGTTCGGGGGCAGGGCTTCGAAATTTTTTGAGCCCCTATTAAAAATTGGCTCCCTAAAAATAGGCACCCTATTAATAGTAGGAGTTCGGGATCAGTGCCTCAGAATTTTTTGAGCCCCCTATTAATAGTAGGAGTTCGAGGACAGCGCCTTCAATTTTTTTGGGGCCCCTATTGAAAATGAAATCCCTATTAAAAATGAGCTCCTAAAATTTTTTTGGCCCAGGGCCTCTGAGCCTCAAGTCTCATTGGCCTCTTGACAAGTCCGGCTCTGCATAGATATAGATCACCCAAAAACAGTGGTGAAAGATAAAAAATCTGGATGGATGGAGAAAAAAATTAATCTTCGCCTCCTCTTTCTTTTTCCCTTTTTCTTTCTCTTTCCTCTCTTTTTTTTGATTTATTTATAGAGTTCTAAGGGGGACCCCCCCCTTCTCTTTCTAGATGGGCTGAAGAAGAGAGTGCAGCCCCCGTTGGAACTCTCAACTTTCTTAGAGTTCCGAAAATTTCGGAACTCTCCAAGTTGACTTTTTCAAAGTTTTATTTCATTTGGAACTCTATGTTTCTTAAACCTTCTTAGATGCTTCTAGGTGTGTTTAAGGGCTCAACTAAGAGTCCTAAACAAATGTTAAATTATATTTTCGGAATCAAATTAAATTAATTATTTTATATTAAAAAATTAATAATTTTTCAAGAGTTTCCAAAAATTACCATATCAACTTGGGAGGCTTCTTAACATTAATTAACTCCAATTTAAATGTTTTTAATGAATTTAAAGTTGGAAAAAATCGTTGGGCATGGATTTGAATTTGGATCCGGATCCAAGATCCAAATCCATCTCAAAAATCCAAATGGGTCTTGAGCTGGATCCAATCCAGATTAATATGGGTCGTGGATAGAGTCCAAATCCATATTAATTTGGATCAATTCCATCAGATCTCGTTTGATCCAAATTTGGATCCGAACCGATAAACTGCTTAATTTTTGAAAAAAAATGATTTTTTGGCCAACCGTAGCCCGAATCGATAAAAATAAAATACCGTTACGCTCAAAATTTTGAGACGCATCCAACGATATATAACTCAAATTTCACTTCTGAATTTCACCCGAAAATAACCCAAATTTCTCTTGAATTTAAAAGTAAAAAATCAAACTTTTTCTCATGTTTTAAGTGTTTCGTTTAGACCTAGTTGATGAGACCTGGGCCAAGCCCATACTCAAAAGCATCGGTCTAATATCGAGGTTCAAACGATTTTTCTCCTAGACTTAGCCAAATTTTTGAAAAAAATCTGAAAATGACTAAGTATGAAAATACACGATATTACATGAACCATATAGAAAAATCTGAATGTTTAACAAGCATGAAACACCATCAATATCATGTTCAGCATATGCGAAAAATCTGGGTTTTTAAATAAGAAAAACCCTCTTATATTATTATTTTTTGAATGGACAACACACCTACTCAGCCGAACCCATTGGCTGGGCCTAACAGGCCCTTGCACCTGTCCAGCCGAACCCCGTTCAGCTGGGCCTGGCAGGGCTCAAATCTGCCCCCAAAAAAATCACATATGCTAATGTAAACATGAAATCATTCTTCACGCAATTGTCATAAAAAGTACGATCATCTATCCCTAACAAGGGTGACACTGTGGTTTCTGACAGAGGGATCACGGCAAAGTAGTATGCTGAACAAACTTTAGAAAACAATCTCCACAAGTTCCACCAAGACCCATTAAAGTATTTCAAAAGTAATAGAGACCCATTGATGGTTCTTTCTATGGTTGTTCGGTAGACGAACTTGCCTCCCTATAATCCACCATGCTGCTTCACAGATTGTTATTCATCAGAGTTCCATGCACTTCAGGGTAGTTTCATTGGTATTAATTTGGAGTTAAACGTAATAACTCTCAACGATGTACAATTCCTCTTGACAACACAATAAAAGTATACAAGAGTTAAAAAAACATAACTGCAGCAAAAGCTGCGCCTTGTCTGCTCCAATACTCAACTCTAGGTCTATGTCATATGGAAATGGCTAAAAGGACATGGAACACACTAAATCTCTAGGTTTCTGTGCAGCATTGAGAACCCTATTTCACGGTACATGAGAATCACAAGGTGGCCAGGCAGCCAGTCCATTCAAATACAACAAATCTTGAAATGGTAAAAAAAAAAAAACAAAATTTCAAAACAATTGGGGGAAAAGAAAATATTGCAACAAGTATAGAATGTAAAAGGGACTTACGGTAACATCGGCGATTTTTTGAGTTTTTTTCTTGAATTTTTGAATTTTCATATTTGGTGATAGATTTTAAATTATAAAATCCTTTAGCTAGATATGCACTAAATAGATTTATAGGGTTAATTGAAAAACCAAAAATGGAAAAAAATGAATGAAATACCATGTCTCGATTTTTCAGAAATTTAAGATATATTTTGAGAAGATTTGGATTTTTAACCCTAAAAGAATTAATTAAAATGATTAATTAAGATGCTTAAAATGTGGGTAATATATTAGAAAAATGTAATATGGCATGGATTTAATAAAACTATGTGCCTTAGTATTTAGCATGATTTCCAATTGAATTTAGAAAGCGTTTTAAGGTAATTTAGAATACATTTAGCTTAAATCCCATGGGATGAATTTCAAAAATTAATTAGAATTCATAAAATAGTAGGGGTCCATAGGTGGGCCCTCCCATCCTAGGTGGCATCCCAATTTAATGTTTAAATAGGTAAAAAGAAAAACAACTTTGAAAATAAGGTTGAAAAAGTCAAAGTTGCTAAAATTAAAAAAAAACATAAGGGGTGACGCCCTTTTAGAGAGATATCTAGAAGCGGTCCAACAAGGGCTGGGCTTATAAATAAAGTAAGAAAAAAAACCAAAGCTTAAGGAAAGAGAAGGAATAAAAGAAAAAAAAATTATAGATGAATTAGTTAACTTGCTTGCCAAGCAAGCAAGTTGCTAAAATTTTGAATTTGGAAAGGTTTGGACTCCCATAGGGAGGTCGACCAACCCTTCCTTCTTAATTATAATATAATCATATATTATACAATATAAGGTATAAGGTATATCCTAGACTATGCTAAGTATATATATATATATATATATATATATATATATATATATATATATATATATATATATATATAAGAAAAAAGTAAAAGAAGAAAAAGGTAAGAAGGCATTGAGATTGAGAATTTTTGTTAGAATTAGATCAAGGGCCTGGAATCAACCCAGCCCTTGACCTAACTCAAGGCCCTATAAAGCTAGAGGAGGGGCTCACGCCCTTCCTATTTTGCCCTCTTTAGATTTTTTTTTTCAATTTTTCTCTCCAAGTCTTCTTTCTCCCCTTCTCTCAAAACCCTTCCTTCTCTTCTTCTTTCCTCTACCCCAACTCCATTGATTTTCATCTTGGAGCTTCAAGGAGGACCTCCACGTGATTGAGGAAGGCCTAAGGAGGTTCTACACAAGGCCATGGTGTGCTTGAAAGTGACGGATCATGCGAAACGACCCACCAGTACACGAAAGAACGAAAAATCCGACAAAAGGTAGGTGATCTATACTCTTCTTGTGAAACGGAATTCGTGGTATGAATTCCATGGGTTTTTCACATCCATAGACCTTAAACAAACTCTCACACACGTGGGTTTGGCTTAGGGCTATCAAACCATGGAAAAAGAAGGGTTTTTCGATTTTCTTAGAAATTGGACTTTAGAAAAGAAATCTATAAATTTTGAAATTTTGTGAAATATGTGATGATTTTTGTGGAAGTATCAATTTGGATTGGTAGTATATGATGTTGTAGATATTCTGTAAAAATTTTACGAATTTTTACGGTCAAAATCTTGAGATATTGCAATTTTAGTCAAATCGGGTTTTTTAGAAAAGATTTTGGTAAATTAGAGAATATTTTGAATTTTGTGTATGAACCCATCTGATTTTACTTTCGTAGTTGGTAGAATATATGCATAGGAGTATTTTGTGATTTTTGTGAATTTTATTTGCATGAAATTTCATGATTTACTTCATTAATTGTGTGTTTTCCGAATTTATTTCTGAATAATTAATGCTTGTAAGAGACAAATTGATTTTTCTGGCCAAATGGCTGAGGAAAAATCTGATTTGTCTCAATAAGAATAAATCAGACTTAGAGGAATAGTTCTACTACTATTGTGATTAAAAATTTTGTCCAATATCTTTGGATGTATGGATTTGGGTGACCCGGTTTGGGCCCACCCGAATGCTTAGATCCGGAATTTACTGTTTCCGGTCAGACATCCAACCAGTAAAACGCTCGTAACTCCCTCGTTCAGCGGAGTTTCGACGAGTGGTTTATTGCGTTGGAAAGCTAACAAAAATTTCTAATTCATATAAAATTTTTGGCTCTGTTTGTGGTCTAAGCACTGTTCTACAATAGTTGGAACAGTCCGACATGTTTATAGTAAAACGTTTGTAACTCCCTCATACGGAAGGATTTTTACGAACGGTTTGCGCCTACGGAAAGTTGACAAAATTTCTTACGTTCTGTGAAAATCTCAGCTCTGTTCACCGATTGAGAAATTTTCTGTGAACTCTGTAACAGTCAGACATAGTTGAGAGTTTTACAATTTGGAGTTGGCCTAAGGGTTCAACCCCGATACATGCGCAGTTATCTATGTTTCATGAAATTTCACGTATGAGTTTAATGCATAATGTGTTGGTATGTTCATGTCTGATTTATACAGTGTGTGAGGTACCTTTCTTATGGCATGAATGTAAAGGGGCATGATTAATTATGTTGCTCAAAGGGAGCTAAGTAGCAATTGATGGACCGAAGGATCCAATATGCAAAGTACAATATTAAGTTTCAAGTATTAGTCGTAACTGCAAGTTTGAACATGTTATGATGATATTGATGTTCAATAATATGGATGCTCAAGTTTATGTTCTGTATTGCATTGGCCATGTACATGCATGTGTGTTAATCAAAGCATGAAAGTGAATGAGATGTTCATATTCGCATATGCTCATGTTTATGTTAAAAGCATGATTTAATAAAAATTTCAATGCTTTCTAAGAATGCATCCATTGGTTGTAAGGTGGCCAAAAATTTAGATGTTGCATAAAAAATACAAATTAAATCAAGTATGTGACATTTAAATTTCAATATACTCGCTAGGAGAGTGGCAAGTGATACAAAACTTTGTGGGGTAAGTAAGTTTCGATCACAGAAGGTTGCTCCTTCCCCCCCACGATTTTATGGAGAAACCTCTGCATTTGACTACAACGCAGAAAGCAAGATACTCATGAGGAAAAACTGATGCATCAGGTTGAAAGGTGTTGGAAAATTCTCTCGTACTATCATCCTTCACCCCGTCTTAGTGAAAGGGCATGGTCAGGTTAAAGCCACCCCTATATTTAAAACACTGCCTTAGCCATGATCCTGATTTGAAAGTTAAGCCTGTGTCGTATCAACATGGCTAAGAAGTGATAACTTAAAGATATATGTGCATTAGTTAGGCATTGCATGCATCATTTAAGAAAGAAACTGTAAATTAAGATAAGAAATTACGCATGCATTCAGTTGCTTCTGCATATGGTAAGTCATGCATATTAACTGCTCATGCATTTGAATTTCTTTGAGTGAATGAATAGATGCGTAGTTTATTTAATTTAGTAGATTGAATATGCATGCCTGTTGTGTAAGTAGTTCATTAAATTTAAAAGTTAAATTATGAAAAACCTAAGAAAATTCTGCTTCGTATTTTCTTCTTTACAAGTTTAGTATATTTCACTCTACTAAGACATGTTGTGTCTAACCCTATATGGTTTAATGTTTTTCAGGTAATGAGTAGATATTTACATGCGAAGGTGGAAGGTTGCGATGGGAACCGAGTTTACCTTTCTTTTGCTTTCACAAAAATTTTGAACTCTGATTTTATTTTAATTCAATTCAAGGACAAATGTAATTAATTTTGGATATTGTGGAACTTTGATTTCATTTTATTCATGGTTAATTAGTTGTTAAATTTTAAATTCCACAATTATATATTGCAAGTGTTCATGTGAAGTAGCACGCCAAATTTTTGACCCGACGTATTTTTCCGCTGTATTTGTTAAAGTATTAAAAAAAAATTCACCATTTTTCGGGTTATAAAAATTGGAGTGTTACACTTACTAGGTCCAATATTAAAAAAAAAGATTATATATACATATATATGTTTTCTACTTTTGTTTTGTTTTTCTCCCTTTTTTTTCCATCCATAATGAGACATACGATGCGAATACACTTGGTACAAAATTGCAGTACTCAAAATTAGGACACTTGGACATGTCGTATATGCACATGAGCACACACAGTTTATGTATATAATTCTTGACCTAAGCAATAAAACATGAATATCCTTTCAAGTGCAAACTCTTGAACAACAATTCTAAATCACTATAATTGAAAACAAAAACCAAGATGAAATTGAAAAAAATGTAATTGATGAAATTTTGAGAGAAAGAAAGACACAAGTGAATACAAATTAACTAATCAAAATCACGACGGAATTGATAAAGTTAGTGACAATGTAAATTGTGTTCGACACTTGTTTGACTGTGTCCATGAAGTTTCCAGGTGTCAGTATTGTTCCATATCGACATAAGATACACATTCTAGTGAAATGTCTGTGTAACAGATGGATCTTAAATAATCCATGCAAATGCATATGTTAAACTGATCAAGTTGAGCATTTTTTCCTCTGATTGTTTTCACTTAAAAGTCTCTTTTGTGTTGTCTGTTTGTTTAGTTTGACTCTCTGATTTGAAAATATTTGTTATAACACTTGTGTATCCCTTCTTGGCCATCTATCAATAGGTTTTGTTGCCATTGATGTAATCTGCTCCCGTTACATTTTTTTTTTGTGCTGAACTTGATTCATTGATCTTATACACCGTTTCTGATGCTGATTGATGATTTACTAGGTTGACCAGGAACTGTGTCAGCTCAGAACTAGGGTTTTAACATATGATTTATTCAGTTGCCAATTCTATTGATAAATTGGCACCTAGTCACTATATGCACTTAAACAAAATATCATGATATTTTCAAGGGGGGAAGATGTCTAGAAACAAAGGATGAGAAGAAACATAACTCATTCGCAGACATGTTAAGTTAATTAAACCTAGGATAGAAAAGGAAGTCACTTTCTATTGTCCGAGGGGGATGACCATGAAGGTTTTCAACAATGTTATGTATTATTAAGTCCGATTTTGTTGGTAGATATGAGTTTTATCTATCAGCGCTTCCAAAGGGAACCATGATATTGTCAGGATACTGGAAACTGATTGTTAAGCTTTATTGTTTTCGGATATTAGAGCAGAGTTACCAGAAGCTTCTTAGACAGGTGGGAAGCTCGCTTCCCGGAAACTCGCTTCGGAAGCGCGATACTCCTCGCTTCCGAAACTTGATGAGAACCTCGATTTCCCCACGCCTCTCCTATGCTTTCCACACGCTTCATTTCTTCTTATTATATGTTCTCTTACTCAACTTTTCATGTTTTTTATGTGTTTTCTCTGATTCTTCTCACTCACTTCCATGTGTTTTCGCTAAATTGGTAGTCATCATTTTTAGATTTTGTTAAAAAATTAATTATTACACTAAAAAATCATGAAATTTAATATTAGTCACTTTTATTTTAGTTTTTATTTGTGTTTTATTTTGATTCTCATTAAATTCTTATATTTCTTTTTTTTATTCCTCGCTTCCCTCTTCCTATATATTTTAAAATGCATCGCTTCTCGCTTCCACTTCCCGTATCGTTTCCCGCTTCCGCTTCCTAGTCTGGCAACCTTGTATTAGAGTCACTATCTTACCTTTGATTCCTTGTAATTTCATAAGACATTTGCCCGAAAATGTCATTGCTGTAGGAGGCTTTTTTTTTTGTTAATCAGGGACTCAGTCCCAGCCTGAACAGTCGGCTGGGACTGGACAGCTGTCCGTCCCGTCCGGACAGCAGTCTCATAAAGTCTGAAATTTTTTCTTTAAATAGACACACACACACACATATATATATTTATATTTGTCATGGTTCAGATTTCGATTCCAAGAATCGCGGTCGCTTGCTAACCTATCTGGATCCGTCCACTAATCCAGTGGACAAATCTTTCCAGAACAGACAAGGGTGCAGATCTGTCGGTTCAATTCATGGGACAGGTCTGTCCAAATATATATCTATATACATATGTTCTACATATGTAAATATACATAAATAGATGCATATAAACTAGCGTAGGAATCAAACATACATATTCTAAGCATGAATACATCGATTTTCATGGATCAAAGCATGTAAATCTGAAATAAATTCATGGTTTTCCTAAAAAATATTGCCTAAAGCTTATTTAGGCACTTTTTCTCATCCGGATCAAAAGAGAACACCCGTACCTTGTTTGGAGTTTGAAAAACGATCGGAAGAATCGACGGATGATTGGAGAGGAAGAGGATTTTCTCTTCTTCCTTCTCCTTCTTCTCCTCATTTTCCTTCTTCCTTTCTCTCTTTTCCTCTCTCTTTCTCTTTTTTTTTTTGAGGTTTAAATAGAGAGCTCTATAGGTGGTGACTCTCCCCCTTTTCCAGCTCCTTCTTTTGTGTGGTGGTGATAGGACTTCCCATGTGGGAGTCCAT